>NW_024353909.1:1764447-1925442 GCF_902729225.1 Pteropus medius
GGATCTGGTGGGTCGAGACCAAACATGTCACTGTAGGCATTGGTGGAATAGGAAAGATACAGATAAAAGTAACTAAATTGGTCAAGGATAAAATACATTGTTCTGTTTCAATAAAAGGGACATACTGTTGAATTGTACACTTGAAATTTATTAGATTTTGTTGATCACTGTTACCCTAATACTTTTAATTAAAAAAAAAGAGACAGAAATTCCACTTGGTGTGCAAGACTGTTTTCAGTGTGCAAAACTTTGAAGGAGAAACAGAGATACTTAAGACATAGTCTCTTTCCTTAAGATGAGATGTATGTATGTATCAAAACTAACAAGGCACAGAAGAAGAAAAGTATTTTATATTGGTGAAGTCTGGAAAGGAATTAGCCACTAAAAGATGCAAAATACATATATTTAATCCAAGTTGGAAAATATAAATTATAAACATTGGTTAAAAGAATATTTTATAGTAAACTATTCTAGATGTATCTTATTTTTTTATATTAACAAAAGAAATATAACTCTTTTTTGTAATCTCTCTCTATATCTTCTTTTTGATATCCAGATATTATTCAAAAGTAAATATCTTATGGAAAGATTTTATTTATCATTTAAAATTCTTTCTATACTGTCAATTCCTAATCTTTGCAAGTACTGAATTTTTCTGGGTTCCTTCGAGCTGTGTGCCACATTATGAGAGAATTACAACCATTTTTATATAAAAATCATTTAAGCCACTTAAAGTAGAATTTAAAGAATATTTAGAAGGATATAAAACATCTTTATTTCCATCCTACCTTTGAACGTTATCCTTGACATTGCATGTAAACTTGTCATTCCCTCAAAATTGGCATGGGTATGTATTCAAGAACAGCTGAGTCAAAATAGTGAAAAGATAGTCTTAGAGGCAGATTCAGGTATATGTTTTCAAAATTATGAAAAGAATATTCATAGTAGAAAATCATACTTTCATAATAGAAAGGAAAGTGTTTGAGAGTTATTCCAGTGGGAGGCAGAAGAAGTAAGATTGCTAATTGATAGCACTTCTGCTTTATCTTTTACGATTCAAATTAAGTTAGCATTAGGTTGAACCATGAAATTGCTATTTTTTTGGCCAAAATGGTTCAATATAGCAGTAGCTAAATTTGCCTGAAATGTAGAACACTCCAATTTTGAAATTAATGGCTGAAGAAACATTATGAATATATTAACAAAACATGTCATGACTATATTAACAAGATTATCACACTCATGAAAAAATGTGTCCCATTCAAGAATACAAACATTTATGAAAGTTGGACTGATGGCACCAACTAGTTTAACTGTTCATCTGGCTCATGGCATAGTACAATGATACTTCATGTAAAAATTATAAAATTGAGAAATCTCAGGTTGACTACAGAAAAAAACAGGTAACTTGGTAATTTCATCTTGTAAAACTTATTTAAAAAATCTTTCAATCAAGCTTGTTTAAAGTACTGCATTTAGCAGGAATGTTTGAACATATTCAAAAAAGCAAAATTAAATAGACCTTGAGGTGACGTTATTTTACATTGAGATATTATACAAATATTTTTTTTAGCTCATGGAATACTCGTGGAATATGGCAGCTGAAAGGATTAATTTTAAATTTCAGTCAAATGTGTCTAAATTATAAATAGTAGAAACTGTAGTTTCCAGATCATTTGCAATCTTTTATTTGGTTAAGTAGAGGAATACACTATAAGTAGAACTGGTATCAGACAGAACTGTGAAGTAGCCAAAAGTTGATTTTCATTTGGTTTCAGACTTTTTATGTTGCTTGATGTCCACTTCTGTCAGAATCTACTTTCAGAAAAAAGATCTGATAAGCTCATTCACAGCAGAGTAAAATATGAGGTTTATTCTGTGACCACTTTCTGAAAAAGATGGTGACAGAACCAGAAGCCATGTTACAAAAATTTCACAGAAGTTGAAGTTACCACGACTGCTTGGTATAGGGAAAGGAAGGCAGATGGGAGAAAGGGAGTGGTGGTAGAGCGGGGAGATATGAAATTGAAAAGGCCGCTGTGAGATAACGCACATCAAGTGTAACGTAGCACATGCTACCTAATACAATGTAATAACCCTCAAAATGAAAGCTATAATTTTAATAATGAGGGAGAGGTATTCAGTTTATGGCTCCAAAATAGGAAGAATAGATGAGTGGTATATCCCAGTGAGGCAGACTCTAGTTTGATGGAAGGAAAACAAATTTGAATAGAGCTTCCCCAAAAATGAAGTGGGCCAATCCCTCATCATTGCAGTGGTTGTATATAATCCAGATCTGTCACTTCTGAATCTGGTCATACACACAACCTTGGGAAGAGGCTCATTAAAAGTATGCCAGTGGTTTTGATTTAGTATGTCTGGGTGGGGCTGGGCATCTCTATTTTTATTAGCACCCAAGGTAATTGTGACGCTGCTGGTTCGTGAACCAGCATTTGGAAATCATTGATCTAAATGAGGACATCATGAGGGAAATTTAGGCATCAAGTGGAAGATTGGGGGAAAATGCAGTTTCATTTCATTAAATATATTTTCAGGACATTTTAGAATGTGGAATTCCTGCCCCTTACCAAGTGTTTTATTAAAAACATTTTCAAACATACTAAAAAGTTGAAAGAATTTTGCAGTGAACACCTGTGTACCCACCAGCTAGTTTCTCTCATTAACGACATTTAACTATACTTGTTTTATTACATAACTATTGAGGTAAAGTTTATATACAATGAAATGCACAAATTTAAGTGTACCATTCTATGAGTTTTGACAAATGCATGTACTTGTCCATCCCAAACTCCTTTCAAAATGTAGCACATTATCATCACCTCAGAAGGTTCCCTCATTCTCCATCTCAGGCCATCTCCAGCCCGCGTTCCTCAACAGCCCCTAACCAGAGAACCACTGTTGTGATTGTTTGCTACAATGGATTAGTTTTGCCTATTCCAGATCTTCATATAGATGGAATCAATCATTGAGTAGGTGTCTTTTGTTTTAAGGATTTTTCACTCAACACGTTTTTTGAAATTCATCCATGTTTTATATATCATTTTCTTGTTGAGAAATAACTAAATATTTTTTGGTGTTTACAATGTGCTAGGCAAAGTAAAGATGTTGGGCTAACAATGCTGAACAAGACAAGCCTTGATCTCCGTACTCTGATGGTGCTCATAGTTTAGTGAAGACTTTTAAGATTCCTTCCAAACCTTAAACATATAGATATTGTATCAGACGGCTTATATTTCATTGTCCTCTAAACCTTTTTGTATACTTCCGTTCAAGCAGCTCAGGGTGTCTAGACTTCAGTGCTGTAGTTTTGCTGATCTCCTCTTCCCTCTCAGTTATAGAGGGAACTAAATCAATCAATAAAATAAATTAGCTCACCAGTGAATAATTGTAGTTAGTTAGTTAGTTCATTCATTCATTCATTCATTCATTCTATCTGTCTGTCTTTCTGTCTGTCTGTCTTTATGGACAGCTTCAGTGTACCCAAAGAAAAATTGTGGCTCAAAGACTTAGCACTTCTCTATGGAGAACAAGGGATAGGCAGTATTTGACTAAGTAGATTAGACTCTTTTAGCAAAGGGAAAAGTTGAGTTGAGGTAATTATGGAGGATTTCCTAAATTAAAAAAAATTATAAATGACCTAAGAAATTTAGAACCAAATGATCCAGAGACTCACCTTTAAGCTTTTTCAATGAGAGATTATAGATTCTGAAAATATAGTAGATTGAAAAAGGAAGTGATAAAAGGCCATGGTTTTGAGTGGATGTTGTTGAAACAGTGGAAATCATGAGCTGCTCATGAACTGTCCATGGCAGTGCTATGTGTGAGGCACAATGTGCCTTTCCCAGTCCCATCCATGTGAATGCATTGCTGGGACAAGGACCTTGGAACCAAACAGTGGTTAAGAAGAATGAAGATATGCATTGAAACCAAGGGGTGAAGCTTATGAATATGTGAACAAGAAGATTGAAAGGTGAGATGAAGTTCAAGGTATATATCAAATTGGGCCATTGAGGAAGACATTCGAAATAGAGATGCTGTTGATCTTCATCATTTACAGATTCCATATTTGTGAATTTACTTACTTGGTAAAATTTGTTTGTAACCCCCAAATCAATATTCATAGTGCCTTTGCAGTTATTCAAGGACATGCACAGAGAGGAAAAATTTGAGTTCCCCTTTATGCATAGTCCCAGCTGATGTTAAACAACCTGATGCTCTGCATTCTTTTTTTGGTGCTCGTGCTGTAAAAGTTCCCCTCCCCCCCCAGTCCATTTAGTGTCATATTTCCCACATGTTTGCTTTTTGTTAGTGATTTACCTGTTTAAAATGCCTCCTCCCCAAGTGTATTGCTGATGTGCTGTCTAAGAAGGCTGCGATGTGCCTTACAGAGAGGACATGTGTGCTAGATAAGCTTCCTTCATGCATGAGTTATAGTGCTGTTGGCTGTGAGTTCAATGTTAACAGCTGGACAATATATATTAAATAAGATGTCTTTAAAAACAGAAAAAACATAAAACAAGGTTATGTATTGATTGGTTGACAAAAATGTTTTGACCAGAAGCTCACAAGAACCCAACTTTGTATTTCCCTTAGGGACAGCGATTCAGTATTTGCTAATTCAGTGTTTGCAGCAACTTTATGGAATATAACTACTATGAATAATTAGAGTTGACTCTGATACATTGGGTAGGTACGAAGTAGATTGGGCGCTTTAGTGTTTCTCATCTTTTAAGCTCAGATCCTTAGGGTTTTCTTGGCAGCACTTAAACTTTTCAGGGCACACTAGCCTAGTCTTTAGAGTACTATACTAGCTGTTGTGAAATAGTTATTATATTCTTGTATGAGAAGTTGGTAGGCTGAATATTCCATTTATTTAAACATTCTGCTAAACTACTAATTTTAGAATTATGCTTTTTGATTTTATAGATATTTGTTGTGTGAAAATTTGCTGTATTTTCCTTAAACATAATTCTAGTAATTATTTACATACCTAGTAATATCACCTTCTTACGCCAACTTTATGGAGAGATTTCTTTGTTTGCAGACTTTTTGAGATTACTCTTTGTCTAGAGCATAACTCCTCGGGCTGGAATTAGAACCTGGTATGTGGCTTATGAGGAAGGTTCTAAAAAGTTTGTCTGAACAGATATAGCACTTGGAAGAGAACAGGCCATAGACTGGGTAATAAAGTGATGGTAGAGAAACCAGAGAGATAAAGAAGTATATCAGGGAAACTCAAATATAACCATGGGCTGGGACAGATGAGAGGCCAGAAAGGTTAGCAGGGAAGAAGTAGCTGGGAGGACAGATGAAAGTCAGGGTAAAGGTCAACATTGGATTCCACATCTGCTTACTACAGGTTTACTTTTCTTGGGCCTGGGACCTAAAAGTAGCAGGACAGAGCTGACCTTTTTAGATGTTTCGGTCATATTAACATTAGTAACCAAGCATTTTATTATGTGTCTTTTGTGTATGGAATATTACAGACCTTATTTTGAAGAATCAATAATCTGTGGAGGAAAAGAAAGTGCACATAGGAAATTGCAGATGAGAAGACAATACATTGATGAATATAGTATTATTTAAAATTCAATATGTAAGTGCTGGAGAAAGGAAATAGCAAAGTGGGAAAGATCCATGCTCTCATTTTCCTAAATGTAGAGCCAGCCTCAAAAATGTTTCTCTCTTCTTGTATTTTAGAAAAATAAGAGGTAGAGAATGTAAGATAAACAGTTTTTAAAAGTTAATTTAAAAATATATTTCTAATTTAAGACTATGTTCTGAAAGAAAAGTTCACTGATGTCATGCAAAAAAATATCATGGAGTAAGCAAATCTATTCCCATGCTTTGTCCACTACCATGCGAATAGATAAAGATAATATTAATAAGAGGATAAGAGTAGGTCTCTTCTACAGTCAAATCAGAGAGAAAAAATTTCGGAGGAAGCATCAAGTACACAATATAAGATGCCAAAGTGAGTGTTGCTATTTATTTTTATGGTTTTAAATCATATAAGTGATATTGTTTTAGGCATTTAATTAATTTTCTTTCTCTAAATACAATGTTCCTTTTTTCTCCATTTGTCTTCAATATTTTTTCAGCAGTTTGACTATGCTATGTTTAAGTGTCTTTTTGTTAGTTTTTTCCTTTTTCAAAAGAAATTGAGGTTTTCTGAGATTCTTATATCTGTAATTTGTTGTTTTCATTAATTTTGGAAAATTATTGGCCATTATCTCTTCAAATATTTCTATTTCTCTTTTTCTTTCCGAACATCAGTTACACATATGTTAGGCCATTTGATATTGTCCTACAGCTCTGTTTTTTAAAAATTTAAAAATTTATTATTTTCATTCATACTTTCTATTAATCCATCTGTAGATTCATTGTGTCTTATCTGCTAAAGAGCCTACCAAGGGAATTCTTCATTTCTAATATTATGTTTTTTTGCTTCTAGTTCTATTTGACTCTTTTTTATAGTTTCTATCTCCCTGATGAAATTTCATACATGTTGTCCATTTTTCCTCTAGATCCTTTAATATAGTAATCATAGTTATTTTAAAGTCCCTGTTTGATACTTCCAATGTCTAAGTAATTTCTGTGTTTGCTCCTATTGGTTTATCATTTGACAGTGGCTTGCTTTATCTTGTTGTTGTTGTTATTATTATGTCTCATACTTTTTATTTAATCCTGTACATAATGTATAGAAGAATGGAAGAGATTGAGTCAAATATTTTTGTCTAGTTATAAGCATGTCTCTTCTTCTCTCATACCGTAAGTGTGGACCTTGAATCAATCTGTTCAGGAATTGAGCTACTTTTGGGTTTTGTTGTTGCTATGGTTATCTTCAGTTCACCACAAACTTCAAGTTCCCCCAATGGTGGCTGCTGTTACCCTGAACTTAGAGAAGGACCTAGGGTACTGGAAGATTTTTCTCAGTGTTCCCATTCTACCCTACCTGCCTGAGTCACAGAGGGGTCTCTCTTCCTGGTATTGCTTTCCCCATAGGCTGCTGTTGCATGAATTGGCTCATGACGGATACAGGGGGTTCTCTGTTGTGTTGGTCCCGCCTCAGTTTTAGGCAGCCCCTGTGTGGGTTAAGGTTTTCTCATCATTCCTTCCTTTCCTCCCAATGACAGCCAAACTTCACTTTGTGTCTGTGATTGGTATTAGGTAGGAGAGAATTCTTGTCTCCTAGCAGAAGCTGATCTCTCCTTGGCATCAGTGCAGAATCCTGGTTCCAGGATTTCCTGTGTCGCTCCAGGGACAGATGGTTTCTGCTTCTGCTCCTTCCTCATAAGCAATGGCTCTTTTCTTGGACTCTGGGGTCAACAGGGTTTGTTGTTCCTCCTTTAGTACCTTAAGGCTATTGTTTCATAAGAGAAAAGGGTTCACTGGGTATGTTTCCCCAGCAGCAGCAGATGGGCCACTAAAAGGGGCTCTGTCGGGTTTTCTGTCCTGCTCTCAATCTTTCTTGTGAGTATGAGTACCCAGTGGGTACTCATAGAACAGAGATTGTGAGTGGAAACTTCCTTTGTGTCTGGGGCTCCTAGCTATTCCAAATGGACACATTAGCTCATATTTACTTGCCCTTTGAGAAGTCATTAAAATTTTGGCTGATTTTTCTTACCTCTTTCTCCCTTGCTCTATCAAAGGCTAAACAGTTTGTGTGTCCAGTCTCTCTTTGAAAAGGCTTGTCCCCCTTTAGAATTCAAGTTACTTGACTGCATTATGATTTCGGCTCTCTGATGGGCTCAAGCATAGTAGATCATCTGGCTTTTTGGGGGTCATTGTTAGAGTGGGAGCAATATTCTTTTATGACATTCAACGTCATAAGTGGAGTTAGAACTCTGAGTTTTTTTGGTTTAATTCGTGTGCATATATATTACCATGCCAATTAAAACAAAATTTTAGGATCCACTAGAAAGCACTAAAAATCTCAAGAGGAGAGACATAACCATCCTTTCCTTCTTCACATCCATAAAGAAGTTGAAACAATAGTGTTAACCTCAAACTTCCTTGAAGCTGTTTCTGAATCCCTGGTTCTAATATCTTTGAATTCTAATTGGCATCTATCCCTCTTTCAGAGGAATCAAAAGAAGTCTCCAGTCACAAATTGGGCAAAGGCTCTAAAAGCTGGGTGAGCAATACAGGGGCTAAGGGAAGCTGTTGGAGTTACTATAACAGCAACTGTGTATATGGGAAGGGGCCATATGGAAGTAAGAACGAAACAAGAGAAAAGGAGAGAGTTTTTTTGTTTTTGTTTTTTTTATAGTGCCTGCAATGTTGCAGATCAAAATCTTTATCAGGATCCTATTTTTTTTTGCATTTTCTAGAGTTTTTCTTTTTTAATTATAAATACTTTTTACTTTTATAGTCAGCACTAAAGTTAAAATAAAAAGATATGTAAGGCCACAATGGAAAAAAATGTATTGGAAAGTTCAATTTTTGAACATGTATAGACAAGTTAACTTAACATGTTACCTGTGAGATGTTTTCTTCTTCTTTAAAGCATTTATTATACATTCGATATTCCTAAGATGCAAGAATTCAATTGTGTTCCAGAACTGGGCTTTTGTTTCCATGTGGATACATGGAAAAGATATTACTGTATTTCTCCAAATCTAAGATGTACCTTTTTTCACATTTTAATATCTCTGAAATTGGGATGTGTTTTATAATCAAAAGACTATCATAACTTAATTGTCATGGGTTTTTTCTTAGTAAATAAAATAATATGTTTTATAATTGATGACATTTTAGATTTGAGGAAATATGCTATTACAGAAGTGATTTCACAGATTAAGAAACTAATAACCTTCTGACCTTTTTTTTTTGGTAGAAATGTATGGAAATTTCTTGACATTTTCTAGATTGATCCACCCACAAGGTGATACATGCTTGTGTTTGAGATGTTTGAAAACCTTATATTTGAATAAAAAAATCAACTAATTATTCTTTCAATTATGGTATAAAATATAATTTCTCCCTACAGCTTTTTAGCATTTTTATTTTCCTTTCTGCACTTTATTTTAATCATAATCTCCTCAGAAAGTTAACTACTCTGTTTTTATTCCCTTTATTATTTTGTAGCAACTAGCTGCCTATATTTTATGTTAATAAAGGATCCTCCAATATTATACATGCATACAGAAATAATGCTCAAGTGAGCATTGATACTACAGTTCTCCCCTTTCTTTAAAAAAGACACATGATAAGTGAACTGGATTTTAGTGTCCTTACTGTGTAAAGGGTGGCCGAAGTCTATAGCAGGAAAAACTCTTTAGTTACTTTATGAATTCAAGTTTTATTTATTCTTATGGTGAGGTAGATTATAATTTGTTGTCTTTGCCTCATAGGAATCCAATTTTCTTAATTGGCTATCAAAGGATAACTAAGCCTTACTCCCTTTTCTGAAATGAAAGACTTGTGAAACAATAATAATAAAAAAAACCCTTAAGTTATTTATAGCCACTAATAGCTTTAATTAATTAAAGGCAGAAAATATTAGTTACATTAAATATTATGCACAACTTTGACATCAAAAAGTACCCTCAGATCTTTAATGGATTTGTTCATTGTCTTTGATGTTGGGTCATAAATGCATATAGCTGGTCGGTCAAATAGTTTGGGAAAGTAAATAGTCTTTCTTATTATCAACATAGAATTCAGAACTGTTGTCTGAAGAGCTGTCACTTTTACATAGGAAAATATGATGATGTAAAAAAAACCTTTTTTCTTCTTTATTTTGACTTAAAAGGTTTTATTTGATTTGATGACTTCTCTTAGATATAATCTCGATCATTCCCCCTCAGATATTCACTCTTTGCTCTAGTAATGGGCAACTTCTTTGACTCATGTATTCTGAATAGATACATAAAGAGCAATAGGATAGAATTCTGATAGAGCAAAATAAACAGGATCAAACCAGAGTTCTGACATTTGTACTGAAATGATTGTAAGGAGCCATCACTGGCTTTCTCTTCAAGTCAGTTGAGGTCATCTTTATTTGAACATGTTAAAAAATATATGTACAGAGGCTCCTACTAGTGCTTTAAGGGAATAATACATCTAGAACCACGTGTACTGAATCAAACACAAAAAACTCAAGTTAATATGATATTGTAACACATTGGAATGAGAAGAAAAGTCAAAATGAACTCTGCCATGTAAATATAATTTAAATGTGATTGGCTGGACTTAGGTCTTGGGGAGTGTAGTTTGATTCATGGCATTAACGAAGTGAAAAATTACAAAGCACTTCATTAGAAAATTGTAGGATGTCAGTGAGGAGGTTTGGGTGATTGGAAGGGTCAGATTATAAAGAAACAGTATACTAAACACTTGTGTCCCAGTTTTTAGAGGTAAGTAGAGAATCTACCATAAATTCATAGAAATACTCTTTCCACCAGAAAATGTCTTTCCCCCTGACATTTAATAACAGTGAAGTGTAAATGTATTTGATAATGAATGTTTATATATCATCAACTGTTTTTTTAGTTAAGAAATCAAAAATGGAATGGAAATAAGGAAGAACTGACCCATAGAGGTATTAAATGTGTATAAAGTGGTCTTTGAGTTTAACGGGTGTTTTTAAAGAAATTCAAAAGGATAATGTATCAAAACATGGTATCAGAAGGGTGGAAAGTATTTAAAAGCCTAGTCAATAAATATCATACAACTATTTCAATATTTTTCGAATGTTTAAGACTGTATTAAAAATGAGTCACAAAGTTCTTTGGCTTCAATGCAGGTTCATTCAGAGAAGGAGAAAAAAAGCCCTTTGTAAAATATGGAAACCATCTTGAGTTAAACAAACGCCAGAAAAAATTATAATTGTAAAAATGAGATGTCGACTATCATTATTACAGTGGCTCTGTTGTTTCCAATAACAATTTGGCGTTTTATTTAGTCTGTAACAATCTACAATTGAAATATAAAATAAAGATTTTTCTTTTATTTCCCTCTGAAGTTCTATGCCAAGCTAAGCAGAACTGAATGAAACATCTGTGGATGATTAAAACAAGCTTTCCTATGGGGTTTTGAATAGAAAGTAAACATGGATTTTATCCATAGTCAACAGCATTTACAAATGTAAAGGGAGGAAGCTACTGAGTTTTTGAAGAATGAGCTGTTAGAGAGGAAATAGAAGTATGGAATGGCAGATGGTGATAATTAGTTCCATATGGAGAAAGGCTTCTATTTAAAAAAAAATGACAGTGAGCTGCTCTGGTTGGGTGATATTTTATTGAAGCAATTTTAGTGTCTTATTTCCTATCTTTGTCTTTCTAGAGTAGTCCCGTCTCACAAAACCAATCAAATGTGATTAACATATGTGAGGGAGTCTATGTTGGTGCTCGTGAGTGAGGAAACTGCATTGGAGGGTTGTCCAAGTTGGTGAAACTCCCCACTGGATGCCCCACTTATTTCTTCTACTTGAGATTTTCAATTCTTCAATCTACTCTGCTTATCTTTATTTCGAGTTAGTCATAGTTTCCTAACTTCTTGAGACTATGTCATCTAGTATTTAAGAACCCTGAGTTTGGTGCCAGATGGTCTGAATTCAAATTCCGCTTCCCCTTCCTCGCTAGCTGTGTGTGAACTGGGGGTATTACCTAACCTTTGTATGCCTCAGTTTTCTCATTGGCACAATAAGAATAACTAAAACAGTTGCCTAAGTATACTATACAACCTAATGGTACAATTGTTGCAAGGATTAAAATGAATTAATATATGTAAAACACATCCACCAGAATCACTTGGGCCCTGCCCTAGACCTACTTAATCAGAATCTCACACTTTCTTGATCGTATACCATTATCAGTAAATAATTTTTGATCTTTTGTCTTCACTATAGGCTTGTTCATATAGTTAGTAATTTACATGTACTGTTGTTCTATTGTAGAATATACATTTTAGAATATATTAACAAGTTAGATGTTTTTAAAGTGAGATAAAAAATACATATAAGGAATGTGAGCATCTTTTTCTCATGTATCAGTGGGTTATGATTCCGGGGTCGCTGTTTTAGAATCTATTTGCCGAGTTGAACTAACCTGAAAACAGAAGTACTGAATTCCACTAGCCAAAATCTTTAGGAAACAACAATATAGCCCCGGAGCTTTGGTAATCTCTCCATTCTCTGTGCACGTGGCAAGGCCAAATATGAAATTCTCTTCCCAGTTCCCTGTTTTTCTTTTCAACAATATTTTTGTTTACTTCTATCCCTTCATTCTTTGTATTTTTTTTTATTGCCGACCAACTCACTATTTGCAGCTGTGACCTTGACAATATTCAGAATCCTCTGTTCTTAGCCACAAATATCTGTAGCTTTCAAAAAGATAAAGTAAGCTCTTTGTTTTTAATTGTTGATAAAGGTTTCCTCACTTCCACCTTACTTCAGTTTTCTTCCCAATTGGCAGGGATTGC
Source organism: Pteropus medius (assembly GCF_902729225.1). Classification (NCBI taxonomy): domain Eukaryota; kingdom Metazoa; phylum Chordata; class Mammalia; order Chiroptera; family Pteropodidae; genus Pteropus; species Pteropus medius. Next base: position 1,776,895 of record NW_024353909.1, read on the forward strand.
TGTAGCTTTCTTAGTTCTGGGTCACCGGTGACTTCACCTCAGTTATGCTGCATCAACACGCAGAGGTGTTAATCTGCTTTTGTTCCCTCCTGCAGCCTTTCTCTAGCTTTATAATTATCCAAGGTGGTAATAGCTCTTAAGAACCTACTCTGTCACCTTGAAATCAAGTGGGTTTTAGCTGAAAACTCAGGCAAGGTCTTAAAGATGTTTCTTTCAGCTGTGAATAGTGAGGGAGAATTTGAACATGACAGTCCTTAGTTGTAATGATATTTAGATGATGGATTCCCATTACCCTGCATAATGTGGGATGTTGACATTTTATTCAGACATGTAATCCTTGTCATTGAGCGTGGGAAGGAGAGAGATTGCTACCTGAAGTAGGGGTAACACAGGATGGCACTACAGAGAAATGACATAAAGCCCAAAATAATAGCAATAATTATTTTCCACTTTCTCTCATGTCGTTTTTAGAATTCAAATGATATCCTATGGTACTGTCTTCGTGATTTTAAGTGGCTGCTGTGGTTCTGAGCAATGTTTAGGGTACACCTTATTATATAAATGCCTCAATACACATTAATATTTGTTATATATGATTATTGAAACAATATTTGATTTATGTCTTTAGAATCACATCTTATAATCAGAAGAACTTCATCATTGAATTAAGATAAGCTTGCTTTTGGGTTATAATACATATTGTTTTACACTATTAATATGTTGAAGATAGAAAAAATAATTACTATCTTAATGACACCAACTTTATAGTAAATATTCAAGAATATGATGGTACACATTGCTATTTATCTAGAGAGGTTAAAGAAGAGGGTTTTTATTTAATATGAAAATCCCATATGTACCATATTTATAAATAATTTGAATACAATAAAATATACAGAAATGCATACAGAATTCAATCTTTCAGCCTTCTTGTAGGAACATGGTAATCGAGTAGGATTAAATATCCCTATGCTCCCCTCTTAAAATTCATAAAGGAGAAAGCAACATAACATAGTCAAGAAGAAGGGGACACTTGGCCTGAGTGAGGAGGAATGTGTTTTCTGCTGCTGTTGGGTGGCATGTTCTATATATTATGAGTTCCATTTGATATAAAGTTTAGTTTAAGTCCACTCTTTCCTTGTTGAATTTCTTCCTGGATGATCTGTCCGTTGTTGAAAGTGGGGTATTGAAGTTCCCTATTATTATTGTATTATCTTTTCTCCTTTTAAATATGTTAGTATTTGCTTAATATATTTAGGTGTTCTGATATTGGGTGCATATATATTTATAATTATTATAGCTTCTTGATGAATGGACTCCTTTAGGCAGGTCTAATGGTTATGAATTCCCTCAGCTTTTGTTTGTCTGGGAAAGTCTTTCTCATTTCTGAAGGATAATTTGCTACATAGAGTATTCTTGGTTGGCAGATTTTTCTTTCAGCACTTTGAATATATGACTTCATTCTTTCCTAGCCTGTCAGCTTTTGCTGAGAAATTTATTGATAGTCTTATAGGGGCTCCCTGGTAAGTTACAAGCTTCTTTTCTTTTGCTGTTTTTCAGATTCTTTCTTTGTCTTTGATTTTTGAAAGTTTTACTTAATGTCTTTTATTTAACTATTCTTGGAGGAGGTCTATTTAAGTTGAGTTTTTTTGGTGACCTATGAGATTCCAAATTTCTTCCCAGACTTGGAAAGTCTTAGCCATTATTTTTTGACTTTCTGCTCCCTTCTCCCTTTTTTCTTCATCTCGAACACCAATAATCTGCACACTGATTGTTTAGATGATATCCCATAAATCATGTCAGCTTTCGTCACTCTTTTTCATTCTTTTTTCTTCTTTTCTGACTGGTTAATTTCAAAGTTCCTGTGTTCTATCTCAGAGTCTTTCTTCTGGTCGATACATTCTGCTATTGATACTCTCTATTGTATTTTTCATTTCATTCATTATATTACTCAGTTTTAGAATTTCTGTTGGTTTTTCTTTGATTTCTATCTCCTTGTTAAACTTCTCAATTTGTTCATGTATTTTTCCTGATTTCATTGAATTGCCTTTCATGGTTTTTTTTTTTGTAGCTCATTGAGTTTCCTTTAAACAGCTATTTTGTATTCTTTATCAGGTGAATCACAGATCTTTATGACTTTGGGATTCGTTACTGGAAGATTATTGTGATCCTTTGGTGATGTTACATTTCTTTGATTTTTCATATTCTTTGAAGCACTGCATTGCTGTCTTCACATTTGAAGTAGCAGTCACCTCCTCCAGTTTTATTAACTGCTTTCAGAGAGAAATACCTTTTGTCAGCTCTGCTAGTGATTCTGAGGCTTTCTTAGACCTTCTGTGTGTACACCTGCTCTACTCTTTTTCTCCTTCTTGGAAGAACTCTTAAGCTTGTATGTCTTCTCTTGATTTTGCTATGCACTAGGCTGGGCGCTGACAGCCTCCCTTTTGTTTTTTCAAAAGATAACACTAAAGATCCCTATCTGTGGTCTACTCCTGGCCCACAGATTTGGACTAGCTTTCTCTGTGTTTACTATCCATCTACCAAAGCTTGTTCTTGTAACCACAATTGGGAGTGTGCACAGGGAGCTTGCCATAGAGTTGGGGTGCATGTGAGTGAGGTGTGCTGAGCACTGGCAGTGCTGGCAGACCAGCTGGAGCTGTGGGTCAGGCATTGCCAGTGGATCACGTGCGGACTTCTTGATAGAGTCCATTTGGTAGGATTTGTGTCTTTTAATGCCCTCTGAGAGTCTCATCTGCTGCATACTCCCAGCCTCTTTCTGCCCCCGAGTCATGCAGCTCTTTGACAGTGTCCCACACAGCTGGGGAAGCTATGTGCTTACTTACATGCTTTCATTTTCTCCAGCAAGAGAAATCACAGGCTGAAAAATTCTATCCTGTCCCTAAGTTGTACTTCCTTGGAAGGGTGGAACAGGTAAGATTAAGCCTTTTATATGCTCCCCAGTTCATCCAAACTCATATTTTTTTTCTTCAGTTATGTATTAGATCTTCTCATCTGGAAACTTGGACTTCCATATAGGCTCTCTTGTCCATGATTGATTGTCAAAGGCAGTGTTTTCCAAGGGCTCTTAGACCATGGCCAAGAGTGGCTAGAGCCAGTTCATGGGTCACTGCAGGGTCCACAGCTGGGACTGAGATCTGTATGCCTATTACCTGGTGCATGAATGAGTGAGACTCCTCCTGGATACTTTGCCTATGGTGCTGTATCCTGTAGCTCGTACAAGGCACTTATGTTTGTGGATGGATGCTGAATTATTATTGCTGGGGGAAGGAGACAAACCAAGGGATATTTTATTTTGTCATGATGCTGACATCATTCCTTATCTGATACATTTTGATGTGTGATAGTGTCATTATCATTAAATTCTTTAACCATATACATTTTGTCAGGCTTGAGAGCCTCTTCCATCCTTGTCAAGGGGAGTGCTAACCTTTTTTCCTTTCATACAACACGTCATTAAATTCTTTAAAAACACATTTTATTATGAGTGTTTCTAATCATTACAAAAGAGAGACTAGAATAATGAAGCTCTAGTTTTATACCACTAGTTTCCACAAATACGGCCAATCTCGTCCAACCATCTGGGTTATTTCAAAGCAAAGCTAGATATATTATTTTATCTGCAAGTACTTTTATTTGCATCTCTAACAGATTTGAATTCTTAAATAAACATCATTATATCCAAATGAAAAAGTGTAAATGATTCTTCATATCATTTAATTGGCAGTCAGTGTTTAAATTTTCCCCACTCATCTCATGAACATCCTTTTACACTTGGTTTGTTTGAATCAGCAGTCAAATAAAGCTCACATATGGCATTTGGTTGATACGTCTCTTTCAGTTTGTATCAGACCTTTCTCCCTCTTCTTTGTTCTTATCCTTTTTTTTTTTTTTTTTTTTGGTAAAGAAATGAGCATTTGTTTTGCAAAATTTGGCTGAGTGTATCTCCATCCTGTTGTTTATATTTCCTGTAAACTGTTGGTTACAAGTAAAAGCTTGAATTTAATATTTTTGGCAAGAATCTTTCATAGGTGGTACTGTGTATTTCCTATTACATCATATCAAGAGGCCCATAATATCTGATTGCTTCTCCTTATGATATTAAGATTGATTAGTGGCTCAAGTGTTTCCAGGTTGATCCATCCATTATAAGGTTCCTCCTCAGTATTATCTAATGGTTTTAGCAGCCATTTATGATCTTTGCCAAGATGCATATTTCATTATGGGTTGCAAAATGGTGAGTTTCAATTCTGTGATTTCTTTATATTAACTGAGTGTTTACCATGAAATAGATTTCATAGAGAAGAACAGGATAAATTCTTGAGTCTTATATTTGCCACTTTTCAGATTGTATTGGTGCTCTAGAAACCTCCTGAAGTGACCATTTTTAAAGTATTATTACAAGTGCATAGATTTTAATATGTTTAATGTGTTTTAATCCATTGTAGTATTATTTTTTCAGTGTTCACATTGTCCCATCTTTGGGGAATGGAAGGCCATTTGCATTGATTCCTAAGGTCCTTTTCACATGACCCTTGTAGTCTTTCATAGTTTTCTTGTTTTCTGATACAACAAGATGTCTTAGGCATATCTTGTACAGCTCCTGCCCCAGATCTGGAATCTCTTATTTCCCCAAGAAGTTCTAGTTCTTATTAGTAGGAATCATTACTATATTCTGAATAGTCTATAATTTCCTTTTTAGATGTTGAGTTATTCAGAAAAGTGTTTTAAAGTTTCTAAGTGGTTAGTTTTTGGTTTTGATTTTGTTAATTTCTTTATTTCCCTGTAGCCAGAGAATGTAGCTGTGTAATTTTTTTATGGCTTACCATTGGCATTGCCAATTAAAAATGGTTTATGAGCATTTGAAAAGAATTCTATGGAGTTATTAAGTCAATTATGAAATTGTTATTCATAAACATTATTTTTGTTAGCTGTAAGTTTTTAGGAGAATTGTGTTAAAAACAATTGCTATCTAGTGGTTTATCAATTCTTTTATTTCTAAAAACATATTTTAGCTTATTTTGAAGAGTTATGATTTAGTATATGATAGTAGGGTCTAGATAGAAAGTAAGTATTCTCATCTGTAAGATGAATAATTTGAAACAGTATAAGATTAAATTTTCTTATTTTTATTTAATATTAGACCCTATAGAGTACAAACATAGATATTTTCTTTTGTAAGAGAGTACTTGGATTTTGTTGGTAGATCCAGGAGGAATTGAAAATGTCATATTTGGGAGTTGTGATGCTGATTAGTGTATGCAATAATTTAATAATATAGTGAAATGCAAATAATTGCATGAATAAATAAATGAGAAATAATTGGACAGTAGTCAATATAATTATTATCAGTTATACACATTTTCTTTAATATTGCTTCTTAGTAAACTGATAGTCTCAAGAAAAAGATATTTGTAAGTGCAATAAGGATTCCTTCTGGGTTGTGCCTTTTCCTTTCCTTGAATGCTCTGAAGTTAAAAGAGTACATTAAGAAAGCCCTGTGTATTACCCGAATACCCCATGGTAAGGCAACTTCACTCATGTTAAGATGGGATATGTGACAAGCAATGTTCATGTGACATTTTAACATATTAGGTTGTGACTGAACCAAGAGAGCCTGCCACCTACAAGTCTCCTTTCATTTCAGCTGTTTAAAAATACAATTTCACACGTTCTTTCATTTTATTAATGAAATGCTATGCTTCAAACCAAGGGGCTTGCGTGCCAGGTGGAGCTATAATTATGCCTGGGCAGTCTGCAGCTGTGCTTAGTTATAAAGCTTTAACTAAAGAAAATAGAATTTGAGTTCCTTTTATGTATCTCATAATATTTCCTCAAATCAGTATATTTATATGTCAGTTAAATGATTTCTAAAGAGCTTACTGGCATTTACATTTTTTTTTCCCAGGACATTGAAAACCTGATACTAAAAATGACCTACTTTTTGGTTATCTTTCAGCAAAACTAACCTAAAATTATCCTTTTGTTTTCCTGGTGACAGCATAATCCATCTGTTTCTTGACTCCTCACTTTCCCCCTACCCGTTACCCCCAATCTATTTGCAAATCCACCAGCTCTGATTTGAAATAGATCCAGGATGCAGCCTCTTCTCACCCACCTGACTACTACAACCTGAGTTGAAGCTGCATCATCTCTTGCCAGGACAGCTACAAACGCTTTCTATTTAGGTTCCTGCTTCCCATCCACAATGTATTCTACACCAAGACAGAATGGTCTCTTTAAAAGGTAGATTAGGTTATGTTTCTCCTCTGTTCTTAACCTGTTTTGGTGTCCCTTCTCATTTGGAATAAATCTGGAGTTATTGCTCTGGTCCACCAGATCTTACCTGATCTAGACTCCTCTGGCTCTTTGCTCTCATTTCCTACCACTCTTCTCCTTGATGCTTCCATCTCAGCTGAACCAGCCTCCCTGCTGGTTGTAGACCTAATGAGCATGATACTACAGGGATTTTGCAGTGGCTGTTCCTACTACCTGGAATATCTTTCTATACATATATGCTTGGTTTGTTCCCTTCATTCAGGTCTCCAAATAAATTTTACCTTATCAGAGAGGACTTCCTAAAATTATCTCTTCTCCTCCTCATTACTGTCCGTCTTCTTACCTAGATTTATTTATTCTTTTCTTAGCGCTTATTAGCATGATAATGTATCTCTAGTCATGCATATAAAAGTTCCAAGAGAGCCTAGATTTTGTTTTGTGCATGCTGCATTCATGTGCCTAGAACAATGCCTGCTGTATCATCAATGCCCAATCAATATCTATTGAATGAATATGTGAAGACCAGTACCTGCTGAGTCTCCTGTACTTGAACCTCATGTCCTAGTTCTGTGAAAATCACAACCCAAATTCGTGCTTTCAGAAAGCTGGATACAGCAACCCAGAACCACTTCTGTGGAATTATAATCTTACTATGTACAGAATGGCCTATTGAATAATAATTTCTCCCTTTTTTTTGCACAATGTCATACCATTTATAAACCCTTTTCTATTATTACCTCATTGAATTTTCACAATTATTTTTTTCATTTTAGAGATGGTAAAATGGAGACTCAAATAATGTGGTATAGTTGGGATTTAAGCCCAGGTTTTTTAAGCTCAGAGGATTCCTTGCCCCGCTACCCCCCAAAAAAGATGTTTGGGCCTTTTTTATATGGATAGCCTTTTCAGAATTTTAGGAAGGTGTTATACTTTTTATTTGAGAAGAATTACTTTAGGCATTAAAGCTTATTGCTGTTGGGATTTGAAATTACCTTGGTTATTTAAAACCATCTCTAGCAAGAAATAATGTAGGAAGAGCATATTCAGAGGATGTGTTGAACAATTCCCACTTAATCATAGGATTTAGCGGGTTCTACATGGGCATTTCGGGGGTCAGACAAGAGTCGCAGATTTCTTAAGGCCCAGCTTATGATGTTGTACAATGTAACTTTCACTACATCTGCTCCTGTGAACAGAGTAGGTCACAGGGCCATCCAGATTTTAGGAGAGTGGAATAAACTCTACCACTTGACAAGGAAGTGGCAAGGTCTCATTGCAAAAGGTGTGTTGCAGCCATCTTTGGAAACACAGCCTACCTGCCAAAATTGTCCTGAAACTGTCTTAATTTTATCACCAGTAGAGAATAGAGAACTTTTGAAGACAATAATGATAGTCACACTTTAGAAGAATTTTGGGTTTTCTCTGGTGTACTAGATATTGAAGAAAAACCTCACCTCTGAATAATACCTTTCTCACTGAGTATGCCGTTAGATCCAAGAGATGTATTGCTCCTCTTGATTAGACAGCATTGATAAGGCCTTCAAAAGAGAATAAAAGCTGTGTTGTAGAATTAGGCTGGATTTTCTATATTTCATATATGTAGCTAGCATTTGTACTTTGCAACAGGATTTAATGAAGCTGATGTTATGCTATTTGTCACAAGGAAGCTTGGACAAGAGAATGTAGACTAATCATTGCCACTCACTTTGAATAGTATAATATAATTCAAGGTAATTTTATAATCTGTGCTACTAATACATGATCTTGTCATGTTTAATAGATCGAAAAATAGAGAATTGACCTTTTATTATGGTATAGTAGTCTTTTAACAACCATATACATGTGGTTTTTAATTCATTATTCCTCTTTAACATTAATTAGATATGCTTCTAGCACAGTACTAGGCTCATGGTAGGGCACTGAATAAATATTTGCAAGTGTTGAATTTTGTAATAACTGTAAAATCAGTTTATCTTAGAAATTTCTTTTTATGGGGAAGAAATTAAATACTGTGATTAACTCTAACTATAGAGTCTTACCAGACACTACTCTTTTTACAGAGGTATACGAACTATATGCATATAGTATATCTAGTCATTGTTTTAACTTTCACTTTATCACTATCATTTTTAATTTGTGATATTCTGGTCTCATTTTTTACTTTCTTTCTTTATTCCATCTCTCCCAATTCACCCTCCACTACTTGGCAGGACACTCTGTCTGGAATTGCTGAGTTAACAATTTCCTCTGCTGTGATCATGTAATTCTAATCTTTACCTTTACAAGGGAACTTTTGTGAATTCTAAGCCCATATGCTGCATATCTCCATTTTGCCTCTGAAGTAAGTTCCAGACACGTGACAAATGTGGTCAAACTATTTACAACAAATGTCCACAGGAGCATTCATACTAAGCAACTGGGAAACTGGGGTTGATTCACAGAAAAGTTTCTGTTTGACTTGACTGTCATAAACAATGATATCACAAAAGTAAATACTCCACATCTGGCTGTCTGGATTCTTACTTGCATGGATATTTCTGGAAAGAAAGAAGCTATGTGGATCAGTCAGCATTATAATGTCCACATAATTACAATATTTTGTAACAAGTAAAAAAAAAAAATTCTTGGTTGACTCTTTGGATAAGTTTCGCTCTCATCATAAGGAGGCAGTCACTATATTTCGATTAATACTGTAGAAACAAACATGTAATTATTGTTTGCAGGTTACAATCTTGCCTTAGTTGCTTAGTTGCCTCAGAATGTGTAGCTATCTTGGTTTTTCCCTTTATACAGGATATTTTCTTAAGATGTCATTTAATTAAAAGAGAAAAGAGTTTGTCCATATTCAGAAATATTCCTCGATATTTAATTTCATTATAAATTAGATATAGTGCCAAACCGATTATCTTCTTATGCATTAACCAAACATTCAAATAGTTAAAACTTTACTGGTAACCATTAAGCCGTGGAAATATAATTCACTTAAAGGTGAAAAGAAATAAGAATTGTCCTATTAACGGGCCTGAATATATGTTAAAATACATACATTTTTCTTGAAATGTGTTTGCACTAAGGATAATCTATATTTGTTGATTCTTTAGCATATTATTTGTACTTCAAATACTTTTTCTCTCCTTATAAAGCACAGTAATAAAAGGTAATATTATATTTGGAAGTGTGTTGGCAAGGGAAACTGGTGGAATTAATCCAATAACTTGGAACTCTTTGGAGAAAAGGTGCTATAGAAACACAAGGTATTATTATCACTATTATTACTATGTGGAGCAGGAAACCCTACCTGCCCTTTGTAAAAGCTGGCCATTTAAGAAGGTATGAAGAATTTCCAAAGCAGGGGTTGAAAGAGTTTCATATTTTGAAAAATTTACACAGTTTAGTAGTAGAAGAAAATTTAAAAAGAGAACGGCTTACTCAGATTTTTTGTTAATGTTCTTAATTTTTGAAGATGATGTTATCGGTGATTATTTTCCAGATATAACATGTAAGTGACAATGCTAGTTCTTGGAGGTATCGAGGGTCAAACTGGAAATACAGTTTTTTTAAGGTAGAAGTTGTGAAGCACTGGCCCTTGAGATTTCGATGAAACAGTCTCCAGGATGCACAGAAGGATATACAATTTTACATTAATAGCAAAATACTTATGAATAGGAATTACACACTTCTATGCCTTGGCTTAGGATATGTCAGTATTAGGGAAGAAGTAAGTGTAGTGGGTAAGAGGATCATCTCTGAAGTTAGACTGGTCTCTATTCAAATCATGGCTACCAGCTATTGGACCTTAAAAAAATAATCTCTTCACGCCTCAGTTTCTTCATCTATATATTGGGGATAATAAAATTGCACCAAGATCAGTGCCTTGCATATAGATGAGTTCTCAGAAATGGAGGCTCTCATCCCAACTAAATGTTACCATTACCTAAAGTTGTAGCTCTTAATTGTTACCAAGATATTCATATATTTTCTGCATAATTAAGATCTCTACCTTTTACTTTCTGCTGCTCCTCACTTCAGAGAATGAGAAGAAAAGTCAAAGAAATTAATTTTCTAATATTGATAGCTATTTGTTATTACATTTGGAGGTGAGAGAGAAATTATTCATAAAATAAATATGTTGGTTTGTTGTATGTTTACTACATCAATATAATTTAAGGAAATGAGATATATAAATTAAATTTATGTTGGCTAATTAACTATATATGTGTATCTTTTCTATTTCATTATTATCAGTGAGTGCTATAGTTACAAGTTTTCTTAGACATTATGTTAAATGATCTTGTTATGACTATATTTTCAAAAAATTGCTTTAGCACTATTTCAGCTTTATTTACCAGGTATATCTGCTTATTTCAGTCATTTTAGTTATCCTTTAATTAATAGAGAACAGTAGGAAACATGTTTCAACTATTTCTTTTTGTAGATATTGTATCTTAGAAGAGGGTATTTTAGTGTTCCCAGTTTACTTTAGATATTATCCAAGTTCATTTGCACATGTGATCCTGGCCTGAAAATAATTATTAATGCAAACATGCTGTATTTCCAAGAATGATGAACATATTAGAGTGTTAGAACAATGATTTAAAACTATGTTAGCTCAGCTACATATCTGACTACAGCTTTGATGAAAATACTGGGCTAATATTGGAAGCAACTAATTTTATTGCTATGGACTGCTCAGTAGACATGTCTTTATTCAGTTGAGAGAATTGATGAACTAAGTTTTTATTTCAAGATAGTATTTAAATTTGACTCAGATAAAAACCTTAACGTGGCTACATTTCCCTGAAGGAGCAAGTAATTCTCATTTCTTTCTTTCTTTCTTTCTTTTTTTTGAAATAATATATGTTGGTGCCTCTTCCTATACAATTATACTTATGTCCTCCTGTGTATACATACATGCACACCCACATAAAGTCATTTACTTTGTTCTTGCTATTCTCTTTTATTTAAATTATTTATTCACTCAAACTTAATTTTTCCCTTGTCTTCTCCCTGCTGGTGTCAAATGAATTCCTTTTTCTGCAGCAGCTCAGCAGGAAATGGATTAATGCAGCTGGAACACAAATAGTGTAGTGTCAGGATGCTGAGGTGACCTGTGTATTTGAAAAATAAAAGAATTGAAAAGTATCCAGCAGCTAAAGTCAAAAGGAAAAAATCTTGATGCATCTTGTTCATTTCCACCAAGGAAATGTTTGCAGCATCTCCAAGGTATCCTGTGTGAGAAAAATCATAATTAAAAAACAAAAAACCTTTAAATGAAGGTGAAACAATCAGATAGAAATGCTGAGTCTGGGATATGTTTTAATACATTTCATGTTAGCAACTCACAAGGAACCTGAAATATTGAGGTGCATGATTAATATGAACAGAAATGTGACATTGTCCCTACCTCATTCACTTAAATGGTGTTATTTCCAGCAGTGAGAAACACCTCAAAAATTCATCTTCCAAAGATAAAAAGAGTTCATGTTTCTAGCCATCCTTCATCAATGTCAGACTGTGATGGTCGGCCATTGCATGGGTGTCCTTGCTACTGAGGCCAACAGCGAGTGACTTAGAATGGAAAAGATGTCCATTTTCCCTCCTACTGGGTCACTGGCTTGCCAAGAGTATTTTTTTTTTTCCATGACTAGCATTCAGTGCAATACCTGATGTTTAAAAACAAGATTGCTTACCCTTGCAATTATTATTAAATTCTTTTCCTGGGCTATGATGCATAGGCTTTGATCTAAAGTCCTACTATTGCTAGAAGGACTTGTGTGATTACGATAATGTGCACTCCTCTTTTTGCTATTCCTATAGGGAAAATAAACCCCACATTAGTTCCATATTAGTACCTGACTTGGAGAAGTTAAAAAGCACCAGAAAAAGGTTAAACAGAGTCAAGTACACATAAGAGAGCAGTGGTTATTAGTGTTCAGGGAGCCATTAAAAAATTCTGCTTATACAGAAGAATTTATTGGTGCTCCTGCTTCTGGCTGCTTTATGCATTTTAATAAAGAAGTAGGGAGAGAGAGAGAGAGAGGGAGAGACTGTATGCGCGCGCATGAGTGTGCACGCTTGAACACTTTTATGGCTATGATTGAATAAGGACTTTAGTTATTTGGTCTGTCACTAATTTCATCCTTTTTCTCTCTTTTTCCCAAGTGTCTCTATTTAACTTTTAGCTTCCAAAAATTCTGAAAATCCTTCAGTTCCATTTTGATTAAGGCATTGAAGAAAGAATATGCCTATTAAATCTATAGATATATTTTTTTCTGATATACTTTTTATTTTAGCTAGATGTTTGAAGGTAATTATGTAGAGAAAAAATAAATATACAGTTTTATGAACCAAGGAAAGTTTGTGAAATTCTATATTTCTTGGTGCTTTGAAAAAGAAACCTAATGTGATAGAAAAGACATGTGGGTTATGATTTAAAGAAGTGATTTGAGCATATGCATTTAACTATTCCTTCTAAATTTTCATTGACATGACCAAAGAAATATAAAATTAGGGAGAAAGGTATGCAGGTGCTGGACACTAGAATACACTGTTATTAATTCACAAACTTGGAGAGCTATTTGCAAAATATTCTATAGACAAGATTGAACTATGAGGAGAGCCAACCAGAATGTGAAAGAAATGTCTTCTTTTTCTTTCCAGAGGAATAGACCCTGAAATAAACCTAACTGTAAGCTCCAGGTGTCAGGATAATAAGGACAAGAGCAGTCTTTATGAATGGGGGAGGAAGATAAATATTGGTCTGGCATACGTACTTATAGAGCATTGTGCAGTGCCTACTCCTAATTTATACTTTCAGCAAATGTCAGGCTGTTACGTAGTACTTGATGTTACACATAACCCCTACCATCCTTTTCTGTGTGTTCCTTTAATGCATTTTCATTGTGGTAAGAAAGCATACTTTATATGACTTGAATGCTTCTAAATTTATTGAGATTTGTTTTATGCCCCCAAATATGGTCTGTCTGGATCAATATTCCATGTGTACTTGAAAAGTATGTGCATTCTGCCGTTGTTGGATAGAATTAACTAAAACATGTTAGTTGTTTATGTTGTTCAAGTCTTCTGTATCCTTACTGATTTTTTGTTTACTTGTTCTATCAATTATTAAGAGATTGGTATTAAAATTCCTAACTATAATTGTGGATTTGTCTGTTGCCACTTGCAGTTAAATCGATTGTTGCTTTATGTACTTTGAAGCTGTGTTATTAGTTGCATAAAAGCTTAAGATTATTATTTTGTCTTGATAAATTGATTCCAATGTAGCTATATTTTTTTACTTGCAAATCTATTAATAATAGTCTGAATGTCATCACTCTAGCTTTCTTTTGATTCATGTTAGCATGATGTGTCTTTTTCTATTCTTTTATTTTTAACCTTCTAGTGACGTTGTATTTAAAATGTTTTTGTAGGCAGAAGAATCTAGTTAAGTCTTGCTTTTATATTTAACCTGACAATCTTTGCCTTTTAGTTAGGGTATTTAGACCATTTACATTTAATGTGATCATTGATATGATTGGGCTTAAATCTGTCATCTTGCTGTTTGTTTTTTATTTGTCCTATTTGATTTTTTTCTTTTTTTAATTCATTTTGGACTAATTGAACCTTTTTAATGATTTCATTTTTTAGCCTTTTTTGGTTTATCAGCTATAGCTATTTGTTTTACTCTTTTAGTAGTTGTGTTAGGGTATATAGTATAGTATACATCTTTAACTTATTACAGTTTACTTTCAAGTGACATCATACCATTTCATGTTTAGTACAAAACCTTAGAATAGCTTACTTCTATTCCTGACTTTTATACTACTATTGTTATATATATTACTTTTACATATATCAAATCCCATACTACACTGTAATTATTTTTGTTTAAAGTCACATCTTTTAAAGAGATTTAAATAATAAGAAAAAAGTCGACATATTTACTCATGGTGTTACTATTTCTGATTATCTTACTTCCTTTATGTAGATCCATATTTTCATCTGATATTATTTTCCTTTTGTCCAAAGGTCTTCTTTTAACATTTCTTAGAGTGTAGATCTGCTGGTAATGAATTCTTCCAGCTTTTGTATATCTGAAAACGTCTTTATTTGCTTTTGTTGCTAAAGATATTTTCACTGTGTATAGAATTATAGATCTCAATCAGAAAGTTCACTGGGTTCTGCCTCAGTTTCCCTTCCCTACACCATAGCTTAGAAACTCTTGCATCATTAAGATGGGGCAATCTTAGGTTTTAGCTAATTTGTTTTGCATTTTCAGAGATCGCTGTTTTCACTGCCCAATGTCCATCGACTTTAAAACTGTTTTTCATATATTTAGACTATTATGTAGTTATTTCTGGCAGGAGGGTAAGTTTTGTTCTTATTACTCAAATTCACATTAAATTTTTTTTCTCTATATATTTAGCTCCTGTATGTTTGATATGTTAGTCTATGAATGTTAAATCATCTTTAAAAATTCTACCTTTTATCACATAATTTTACTCTTTATTTTATTTAGTACTTAAATTTATATTTTATCTTTTTTGCTATTAATGTTGCTACTCCTGCTTTACTTTGTTTACTATCTTCCTGGAATCTTACAATCCCTTCATTTGGTTTTATTGTTTGAAATTTATATTCATTTTAGCCAAAGTATCTAATATTGCAAGGCCTATGATGTGAAATATTACATACAGGTCTCCTGTGGTTTTCTGTGGAGAATGTTGAGGCAATTAATACCAAATGAAGGACAAGTAACAGAATTTGATCAGTATTTTATTAATACAACACATTAAAAATACAGAGTAAAACAGTGAGTGCTAAGTAGCATTATCTTTGCATCTCTATAGGTTGTGAGACCAAATCTTTACATTGATATGTTTTATAATTAATGCTGCTATTTCAGACGTTCCATTTTTGTCTTTCATATACCATTTCAAACAAACTTAAACACGCTCCAGCATGTTTTATTGTCTTTCTCAAAGAGGAAGTAAAAGAAAAATATTCACAAAGATATCCTTTGGTTTTAGATCCCAGCAGTACAGTATTATGACATCTATCTATAATCTGTCCAACAAAGACCAGGAGGAAAAGCCAGATGTGTGTATTTGTATCTGGAGTTTTTTGCTTGTAGATGGACAACATTATTAACAACCCCATATGAGGAGGATTTTGAATGAGTAATTTTGAGTAGAAAATGGAAGCCATTAAAAGAATAAAAAGACAGAAAGCCATTTCTTGAAAAGGACACAGAACATTTCAATTATTCTTTGTAATTCTTTTTTAGTTCTTGGCTTTCGTCCTGCTTATTTTTTAAAATTGTTCCTACTGAGTTCAAGTATTTATACCTTTTGTGTGATTTTTGTGACTTTATTTTTTTCTCATCTCTCATTGTCTAGAAATTGTATGAAATGACAGTTTCTCCTATTATCCTATGTAATTGTTATTTTCTGATTAGTTTTAATTTTTTAGGTTGATTCTCCAGATATTCAATTTGTCATATTTTGTGAGTGAGGGTAGGGGTATGAGGTCTTGGTAGTTTTTTTCTTTTTATCTTTCTCTGTGTATGTTTTACCTACACAATGTTTTACCTACAACAATGGTTGCAGAGACATTTATTTTGTAATATGTAGACTTGCCCTTAACTGGAAGAAAAGCTATTGTCTAGCTTTCCTTTTATGTCAGTATAAAGATTACATATTATTTTTCTGTTTCTAATATGTCCTTGTTCTGCTTCTCCAAATGTTGTCATTGAGTTGAGTTGACTTGAATGGTTATAGTCCACAGAAATATTATTAATGCCAGTGGTGTTTCCAACATATTCTCTCTTATTTTAAAGAAAACATTACTGTTATATTTTTAAAGGAGTGTGAGTATATGAAGGATGATGACCAGATACTCTTTATCTTAATAGAATGTAGAATCAGAGAATGTGGAATTCATCTGGAGTAGTAAGATTTAACTGACAAATTGTTGGAGATCCTGTCTTTGGTTAGTAGGGTAAAATCAGTTGTGTGTGGGGGTGGGTGGACAAAAGAGAGAATAATGGTTTTTGAGAAACCTAGGCTGGCTGATGAGAGATCCATAGGAGCAAGGATGGCAGATGGGTTCTCATTTACCCCTAAAGCAGTGGGTGATCCTCGAATCAGGGGTGTGCATAGTAGGAGCTGATCAGAAATTCAAGTAAGACCAGTGAAGGATTTCAAGCAAGGGGCTCTTATTTGTTCAACAAATATTTCTTAAGTAACTAATAGTGCCAGGCATAGTGCTGAGAACTAGGGATTCAAAAGTGAAACTGCAGACATAGTTCCTGTTATCAAAGGACTTACAGTCTATGGAAAATATAGACAAAGAAAAAGGCATTTATAATATACTGTGATAAATGCTATGATGGGAAGAATTATAAGATGGGACTATCTGAGCAAGGAAAATAACCTGTGATTGGTGGGGGGCATCTTGGAAGAGATGATATATAAGAAAAGGAGCCAGATGAAAAATATGAGAGTGTGTCCCAGGTCAAAGATGAGTGATTGCAAAAGATCAGGGAATATGGAACATGGAGCACTGTGAGAAATGAAGGTAGTTGAAGGTGATTGGAAAGTCAAGTGCTTTGATCAGAGTGGTCCATTTAGACTTACAAGTCAACACTCATAGGATTTTGTAGCCTGCATTCATACTCTTTGGGTCTGAAGAAACTCGAATCTAAGTACAGGCACTCCTCAATTTTTAATGGGGTTATGTACCAATAAATCCATCATAAGCTGAATATATTGTAAGTTGAAAATGCATTTAGTATATCTAACACACCTAACCTACTCAATAGTATAGCTTAGCCTAGCCTACCTTAAATATCCAAAAAATCCAAATATCCACAATATCCACAATATCCAAAAAGCACTGACAATCTATAGAGTATTGGTTATTTACCCTTGTGATCACATGCCTGACTGGAAGCTGTGACTTGCTGCTGCTTACTGTCCAGCATCATGAGAGAGTATTGTACCACATATTGCTAGCCTGGGAAAAGATAAAAATTTACAATTTGAAGTATGGTTTCTCCTGAATGCATATTGCATTTGCACCATTGTAAAGCTGAAAAATTGTAAGTTGTACCATCCTAAGTTGGGAATCGTCTGCATTTATAAGTCATGAGTAAAGTGTTCTAATGTCCTCATGTTGTTTTAAGAAGGTAAGAAAATTGAAGAACATTTGACTTTAATAAGTTTATAATTTTTAGGCTAACTTCTATAACAATGAAAATAAATGTATAATTTCTAAACTAGTAGAGAAGAAAAATGAAGAGAGAAAATCACAACCCAAAATAAGGCAAAAAAAAAAAATGGAGAGAAAAGATGACATAAATAGAAAACCTGTAATAAGATGGTAGATATAAATACAAACATGTTGGTAATTATAGTAAATGTAGACAGACTAAATTAAAGGACAGAAGTTATCAGATTGAATTAAAAAAGAACAAAACCTAATCATGTGCTATTGATAAGAAGCTCATCTGAAACATAAGGATATAGAAAGGCTAAAAATAAAAACATGGAAGACAGTACACCAGGAGGATGCCAGACAAAATAAAGCTTGGGTAGTTATATTAATATCAGATAAAGTTTAAGCAAATCACATTACTGAAGATAAAGAGGATCATTTCTTAATTAAATGTCTTATTCACCAGGAAAATATAATAATTTAAATTTTATGCACCTGATAACAAGGCCCCAGAATATATAAAGCAAAAATTGGGAGAACTACACAGAGAAATAGATAAAACTACAATAATCTTTTTTAGTCATTGGTAGATTCAAGTAGACAAAAATTCTATATGGGAATAGAAAATGTGATTAACACAAAAAACTTGACTTAACAGAACCATAGAAAATACTCTACCCAACAGCTGCTGAATATCTATCTATCTATCTATCTATCTATCTATCTATCTATCTATCTATCTATCTATATCTTTTTAAGCACATATGGACTGTTTATGCAAATTGATCATATTCTGGGCTTTTAAGCAAGTCGCAATATATTTCAAGGCAGTCAATCGTATAGTCTACATTCTCTTTCTCAATGTGATCAACTATAAAAAAAACAACTAGAAGGATCTCCCAGGAATATGTTATTGTTTAATAAGGAACCAGAAACCATTTTGAGTATTTCAAACTGAGGAGATTTTGAGAATTTGTTGCAAAGGTGTTGGAAGGGCTGGAAGAACAAAATGGAAAATGTGGTTATACAGAATTGATGAATTCTGTGCTTCTGGGATGCTACTGTCATGCCCTGTTGCTGTTGCCACCATCAAAGAGGCATAGCCAAAAGCTCTGCTAGAGGCTAGGAAAGAGTGACTTCTTCCTTCCTTTTGCCTTCCAATCTCTTATTAGTGCCTCCCACTGAGAGAAATCAACAGGAAGATAGATGGGAAGGGAATTTGGGAAATATAATTGCAGACTCCCAGCTCTGTCATTATGGGGGAGATAATTGAAGAGCAAATGGAGGACAACAGATACTGTTCAGCACAGGGCATCCCTTTAGCTACTCAGCACCTATGTGCACTCTTAGACACCCATACAACTACAATAAAAGTAACATTGTGCTTCTGCCTAATAAGTTGAAACTATCTCTTATACCAAACAAAGATGCACTTCTCTTTTCCCCAAAATGGAAGCTACAGAATCCTATCACTGAATCCATATCTGGATGATGTTAATTTCTCTTCTAATTCAGTAAACTCCCACGTGGATGTCTTGTAACCTAAAGACTAAATTGCAAATTTAGCCACTACCAATATGAAATAAAATGATAAGGGAAAGGGAGAGGGGGAAAAGATTAAAATATACAAATATACAGATGATAAGCAAAGAAAAATATACTTTGCTGCTATAATGCAATTAACTTAGAAATCAATAACAAAAATAAAACTGGAAAAAAGTGTACATTGGAAATTAGGAAAGAGCTTCTAAACAAAGAGCCAATAAAGAGAATTATAAAATAATTAGAACTGATTTATAATAAAAATATTAAATGTCAAAACTGGTGGAATGCACCTAAACCAGAACTGAGAGGGAATTTTGTGGCATTAAATACTGTAACAGGAAAGAATTAATGCAATAAGCTTCCATCTTAATTAAGTGCAAAAAAAGTAGAAGGAAGTAGTAAACATAAAAGCTGAAATCAATACAGTAGAAATTAAGCTTTTTAATGAAGAGGATCTATAAAGCTAACTAAGTTATTTGAAAAGATTAACATAATTGACAAACCCCTAGTAAGATTGACTGAGAAATAATCATTATCAGGATTGGAAAAGGAACAAAAAATGTTCTGGATATCACAATGATAATCAAAGGCTATAATGATAAACTTCAGGCTATAACTTTGAAAATTGATTAGAAATCAACAGAATCTACCAAAAATATAATCTACCAAAACTGCCTCAAGCATAAATAGAAAACCCAAACATTAACAAAACCATCAAAGAAATTGAATCCAATGTAAAAATTGTTCCTACAACAAAAACTCTAGTCCCAGCAAAATCTACAAACATTCTGGGAAAAATAATTCCAAATTTACTCCATTCCAGAGCATATCCTTGATACCAAAGTCTGACATACATAATATAAGAAGCAATTACAGGCCAATATTACAATGAAAATGCATGCAAAAATCCTGTACAAAATATTAGCAAATCAAAATCTCTTAATATGTATAAAGGGCAAAGAAACATGAGCAAGTGGTGTTTGTCCCAGGAATATTAGATTGGTTTAACTTTTAGAAAGTTAATGTTATTTACCACATTAATAGGTTAAAAGAGAAAAATCATACCACTTCAAGTGATGCAAACAAGCATTTGATGAAATTCACCATAAAATTAGAAAATACTCAGCAAACTGAGATCGGAAGGGAGATTCCTTAAACTAGCCAAGGATTTCTAAAAACAATAACTGTCATACTTAATGGTGAAACTTTGATGCCTTATGTTTGGGATTAGCAAAAGACAAGGATGTCCCTACAGCTGTTTTATTCAACAGTCTATGGAAGTTTCTGATGAACACCATGAAGAACAAGAAATAAAAAGTATCAGGACTTGATGAGAGGAAAGAAAACTGTTGCATTTACAGATGATACGATTGTGTAGAAAATACAAGGAAAGCTACAAGTAATTTATTAGAATTAATAAGTTAGTTTAGAAAGGTAGTTGAATATAAAATCAATATACAAAAATCAATTGCATTTCTACATGCCAGTAACAAACATTCGGAAAATGAATAAAAGAGATGCTTATAATAGCACAAAGCTATGAAGCACTGAAGAATAAATCTAACAAAAGAGATGCAAGAGCTTTATGGAAAAAGTTGTAAAATTTTATTGAAGGATATCAAAGAAGACCTAACCAAATAGAGAGATAAGCCAAGCTTATTGACAGCTTATTGTAAAGGTGTCAATTTTCCTCTAATTGATTTAGATTCAATGCAATTCTATTTAGAATCCATGTAGGATTTTTGTGTGTGTGTGAAATTTGATAAGCTAGTTATGTGGCAGTGCAAGGGACCAAGAATAACTACATTGTTCATAAAGACAAAGAACAAAGTTCAAGAAATTGCCAAGCAAGATCAAACTTTATAAAACCATAGTAATTGAGACACTTCGGTGGTGTTACCGAGACAGTACTACAAGGGAGCATAAGGAAGCTGAGATAGAGATTCACACGTATAATAACATTTGATATGTGACAGAGGCAAAAGAGGCAGAGTCTGGTGGCTAAAGGGGGTGTGACTGTTTGGAGTCTATTCCCTTACCTGCTCCTGGCTGGGTAATACAGAACCCTGACATTTCCTGTGCAAAATGCTCTGGGCCCCTCCTTCCAAGGGTAAGCTATATCTCTAGTGTGCATGTCTTGGCTGAAGGGATGGCTATTTGTGTATAACTGCTTGCATATGGAGTTGTATGGAGCTTGGAATGTGGGCTTGACTGATCACATGTATGCACGTGAGACCCCCTAATGGAGCAGTATAGAGCTGGGCGAGAAGTGGATGGGTCATGCACCAGGGCTCGAAAGCTAGAGTATGATGCCTCTCCCCTCATTCGGATGGGTGCTGCCACATTCTAGCCAGAAATTCTGAGAAGCTGAAATATTTAAATCAGTGCTTCTAAACTGTGATGAAAATCTAGTTTTTAAAAAAAGATTTCAAATTCATCACAGACAAATACTTTGTTAAATGCATTAAAAGTAATTGCAAGAAAAATTAAATTTAAAAAGTATTCAACCAATGTAACATTACTTGGTCACACTGCTAGAAAACTTTGTAAACACTCTCAATTTCTATGCTTATTTGTTGTGGACCAATAACATAATTTGCAGACTTACCTTGTGGGCCATACTTCAAGTACCATTCACCTAAATTCAAACTTGGCCTTACAGGACATTGTGAAGATATATATTGCCATAATGTGATGACGGCTCATAATTTGTTTAACAGTTTAAATGTAGACATAGTATGTGGGTCTCCATCCATCTGTATGCTAAATCCCAGTCCTGTAAGTGATAGGAATGAGCCTGCTTCCAGCATCAGCCCTCTTCTGCTCCCAGGGGAATACCAGCTGGTAGGCAGCCACCCCTCTCTTTGACAGCTGAAATGCCGCATTCTCTCACTCACCTGTTGGTTGTTTGAACACCCACTGGATCCAAGAATAGTCGGATCCCTCCAGAGGTCCAGAGTCTCATCTCTTTTCCCTTACTCTAAGGGCATAAGCTGATTCCTGATGTTATTATCTGGGTTACTACAAGATATCCTCCCCACCTTTTCTGTTTCTTCAGCCTTCTAATACCCATGTAACCGTTCCCTGTATTAAATTCCTTCTATCTAAAATATTTTGTCTGGTTTTGGTTTTCTTAACTGGACCTTGACTTATACAACTTAGGAGTCAATAAGGAAAAGACAAATAACCCAGTAGAAATCTGGGCAAAAGTCTTAAATAGGCACTTCATAAAGAAAGAAAGGCCAATAAATGTAGGAAAAAATGCTTCATCTCATTAATAATTAGAGAAATACAAAGTGAGAGCACAATAAGAT
Source organism: Pteropus medius (assembly GCF_902729225.1). NCBI lineage: Eukaryota > Metazoa > Chordata > Mammalia > Chiroptera > Pteropodidae > Pteropus > Pteropus medius. The sequence goes on from NW_024353909.1 coordinate 1,799,268, forward strand.
AGCATACATTCACCACAAATATAAACATTTGTTGTATGATATGAAAGAAACTCTGGGTCTAAACTGGCACAAATACTTTGACAGACAGTTGGGCACTCCCTATGGGAGTTGAGATTTACATACTCTCAATAGTCCTGCAAGTCCCTTCTCAAATGTCCGCCTTTGAGAATCTCTTGCATTTATGTGCAGCAGGATTCACGTATGTAAAAGTACATAGTAGTATTGCTTATAAGAGCCAAACAAAACAAAAGAACAAAGCTGGAAATGACTCCATGTCCATTAACAACAAATTAGATAATTGAATTGTGGTATTCGTACAGTGGAAATGCGAAACAAACTATAGCTCTCTGCCTTCAGTATAAATGCTCTCCCAAGCATATGTCCATTTATTTGACAGATATTTATTGAGTGCTTACTATATGCCAGGTACTATTCCACATGTTGGGGATGCCAAATGGAATTTATATTCCAGCGAGAGAGAAGATAGAAAACAATAAGTGTATTAAATAATGGGAATGTCAAAGTGATGAGTGGTTTGGGAAAATAAAAGGAATACATGGAAAGGGAATCAGGAATTTCTGGGAGTGGAATAGAGTGTGTGTGTGTGTGTGTGTGTTTGAAATTTTCAATAGGGATATCAGATAGGCTTCACTGAGAATGCGACATTACAGAAAAGACTTGCCAGTGGTAATGTTTGTGTCAGGGGGACTTCGGTGGGGGAGAACCGTGCAGGCAGAGGGCACAGCCAATGCAAAGGCACAAGTAGGGACATTTCTGGGAAGGAGGTAGTATGGCTAGAGGGAAGTAAGATTAGATTGGAGAAGTAAGTTATGCGTTGAGATCATGGAGAGACCCATTGGCTTTCTTGCTTTTACTGAGTTGAGCAGCCACTGCAGAATTTTGAGCAGAGGCAGTGCCCCAACTTGACTTATAGATTAATTAGATTGCTTTGGCTGCCACATTGTGAATAGAGTTGGAGAATGGGCCATAATGAACGAACAAAAGAAGCATGTTACTGAAATAATATAAATACAGTATTTTTTTGTTTATGTGAAGACCCAAAGTAGCCAAATTAAACAATACCCTGTCAGGATATACACACACAGGTGGTAAAACTATAAAGAAAGCACAAGGAAGATCCAAACAGAGTTAGAGTACAGGTTACCTCTGGGCTAGAGCAGATGATGCAGTGGGGGAGGGGCACACAAGGATTCTGAGTGGCCATGTTCTGTTTCTTAATCTGAGTGGGACTTCTACTTATTGTCACTTTATTAATACTGTAACTTCTAAGCATGTGTTTTAGTCATATATTTTGCACACAAAATAAGAAGAGAAACAAATAGGAAAAAAAACTTATTAGTAATTGCCTAAACTGTCATTTATATAACAGGTTGATATTTTTCTAGATTAAGACAAAAACTTAAGTTTTGCTCAAATATCTGGGAAATATAAATAAAAGAATGTTGTTACATTATTTGGGTATGAGTTGTCCCTGATATGTAGATGTCAACTTTTGAATATTAAAATAACACAATAAAACAGAGAATTGAATGTCAGCCAATGTATTTATAGGCTAGAGACTGCCAATTTAGATAAACATACTTATCAGTTAGGAAGTACTTTGTGAGCACCTGCTACATGTGCAAGAGTATTGAGTGAGTACAGAGGAATATTTAATCTCACTAGCTAGATGAGATCAATATTACCAATTAATTACCTAAGACATTGTATTGTTAATTGCTCAGTTGTGTGACACTATATGAAAAGTGCTGACAATAATCTCTGAGAATCCCAGATGTAGTGTTCAGATATAGTCCATGTTTTTATTTTAGAATCAATGGTAACCTGAGTACAGATATTTATAGTCGATTTTTATGATCATATCAATGGAGTAGATTATGAAAAACAACTTGCTGTTCTGTATTTATGTGATTACCAGGTATCTTTGATGTTTAATAATTTCACAGATACTTTGGCCAACATGCTCAGCTTTCTCTTCATGATTCTTCATTTGCTCAGAACATTCCCGTGTTTCTCTTTCTATAGTAAATAGATGCAAACAGCCTTAGAAAAGATCATTCCTTCTGCTTTTGCATTTCACATATTCTTTGATTTGAGTGAAATTATTAAGTATTTTAGCTTAAAACACCCAAGAGGTCATGAATACCACAACTTCAGGAATTTTTAATTTCTTCTGATTAATTATTTCAAAAAGAACTTAAAAACAAAATAAACTGGTAATTGAGAATTTACCTTCATTAAGCAGACTGAAGGAGGTATTTAAACTTGCTTTTGTGGAAAATTTTGTTTCGTAGTGCTTTGTTATATTTTAAGATATTGATGAAATACAGTAACAGCTTAATATCTTTATTACTGATTACTATATTATAGATTATAAAGTACTTGCTAATTCACATACATATGTCATCAAGTGATAATTTTTCTTTGGAGCTCTGGAAAGTAAAACTATTTTAAAGTCTTATGCCCAAGAACAAAATTGGTTATGTTGACTGCTTAACATGGCTCCACTTTTCATAAATACATATTGAGAAGGAAAAAATGTTTAGTCTTTGTACTGTGCTTTGATGTATGGCTAGAGCCCAAAATAAATGATATATTTCAGTAAACTATTGAAAAGTCTGACTTTACTGTAATGGTGAGTTAGTTCTTTGTTATGTATGAATTTGCCTTGAAATATTTTATCCTTGGAAACATTTGCATGTGCTTGCAATGGGTTAGTAGTCCCATTTGCTTTTTTTTTTTTGCTAAATTCTATTCGTTGCCCCTTCCCACTTCTGGTTACCCCATCCTCTCAAGCTGTGTTAATATTGAGAATTATCCAGGAGGAAAAGTAGAAATGAGGAGAGTATGGTCTCAGAGGTACATGTTTGTCTTTTGCTTTATTTTTTTGACATTGTTTTGGCCTTAAGCAAAAAAAGAAGTTTGCTTTTTTATATATATATATATAAGCAGTTCATTTATATAAAAAGGAAAAAGAACCTCCTATTTTTTTTTTTTTTTTAAAGAAAACATCTTTAATAATTCTGTTTTAGGCTTTCTTCAAGGTATGACATATACCCTAGATTAAAGACATTCATATAGTCAGCAGGAATCTAGCCTCAGTTCATAGTAATACCTCTAAGAGTCGGTTTTCCACCAACATTATTTCTAGGGATGAAATTAACAGCAGAGTGCAGCAGCTCACAGATGTCAGAATAATAGCTGGCCATCTGAGTGTCAAGAGTTGATTGGAGCCATATCTGTTTGGGAATTTTAAATGCCTTAAAGGGTTTATAGAATCTTGGGTCAGCTTAATTTGACTTTTTCCCCCTCACCCAACTACTGCCCCAATCCCTGCCCTCAATTGTTCTCACTGAGAAATTTAAGCTATAAATTCTGTTCTGTGTTTTAGTGAGTATTCCTTGCAGTATACCAAAGTGAGCAGCAATTATTTTGAAAATAGGTGTGCAGGAATATAGACTAAGAAGACTTCAGTGTGTCTGAGATAATGATGTTTAGATAGATTGTAATTCAGTGAGAGTAGAGGGTTCTTCGGTACCTTTCCAAAGGTCGCTCTTTCAGTTTTAAGCTCTTTGAGGTATTTGATAAGGAGGCGCTATTAAAATTTAAATATTTAACACTTTGCATGCTGTTGTGATTCCTGAGTTTCTAGACCTGGTTAATGTTTTTTCCTTTCTAAGAACTAAGAGTTCCTTAATGATCTCCTTGAGGGCAAAGATAGCGTCACTTTAACTGTGTGTCCTAGGATGTTCAATAATATTTGTGGAATGTAAGGCCAAATGAGAGGGCCCATTTGGCTTAAGGTAATGCTAGCTTTTCCTTAACTACTACTGAAATAATTGTCCCTCTCCTCCTTCATTATCTCTAAACAGCATTCATTGAAGGCTTGTGTGTTAGTTTTCACAAATACTATACATTCTGTTGGCTAGGTTGTATTAATAATCTCAACCGGGAGGAGTTTCATGTTTGAAGCAATGGGGTCTTCTGAAAAGCATTTGTCTGTTGGCTCTCATACCCATTCCCTGTCCTTCCCTTCTCTTTGTATTATAGGACCAAGACCTGCAGTCTGTTTCTCAGATTCCCTTGCTAACTCTGCTCTTTTTCCTCTTTCCTTCTTTCTTTTCTCTCTTCCTCCCTACCCCTTTTCTTTCCTTCCTTTTAATTGAAATATAATTCAGATACCATAAAATCTACCCTTTTAAAGCATACAGTTTAGTTGTTTTTTTAGTATATTCACAGACTTGTGCAACCATCACCACTAATTCTAGAACATTTTCATCATTCCAGAGAGATACCGTGTACCTATTAGAAGTAGCTCCCAATTCACCTTTCCTCACAGCCCATGGAAACCATGGGATCCATTTTTTGTCTTTATGGATTTGCCTGTTCTGTACGTTTCATATAAATGGAATTATATAATATGTGGCCTATGTGACTTTTTTTTTTTTTTTTTCACTTAGCATAATGTCTTCAAGGTTCATCCATGTTGTAGTATGTATCAATACTTCAATTTTATGGCCAAATGATATTCCATTTTATGGATATAACACATTTTTGTTCATTTATCAATTGATGAACATTTGGTTGTTTCCATTTTTTTTTTCTTTTTTTGCTATTGTGAACACTGCTATAAACATTTATGTACAAGTTTTTGTGTGAACCTATGTTTTCAATTTGCAGGTTGAAATTCTTAATTCTCTTAAGGAAAAAGAGATATACCTAGTTGAATAGAACAGCTTGATCATTTATAAAAGCTCTACACTGAGGAACTGGATGGTTCGCTTCTTCTGCAAATCTCTGCATTGTCTAATTGTCCTTTCTTCTGCCGTTTATTTGGCTTTTCCAGCCCCTTTGTAACTAGTTCCCTGTGTAAAATATTCTTTATTAAAATACCTGGCATGGACTCTATTTCCTTGACTGAGCTCTGACTGAGATGGTTTCATTTATGTTATGCATAAAAATCAAGGCTATTTGCCTTTCAAGTTTCTTCTTCTTTTGCATAACTGAGAAACCACAGTTATGCAAAAGAGAAAAAGAAACCACAAAGTTATTAGCATTGTCAGGAACAGAGTTTTTGGTTGGGTAGATTTTGTAAGTTTGTTTGGTAATTTGCTGCCATCTCTAAGCTGGTGGCAGTTCTTTTGAACCTATCCTTTTTTCCCAAACTGTCCCCAACTTTGAATGTAAGTAGTTTTTTTGGAAAGTGATTCCAGGACACTCCACAGTATTTCACTTGTCACATTGGAGCAAGAAGTGACTTGGCTGCTTCCCAGGGAATTACCCCAGACTCCAGATATGGTCTTGTAGCCAGAGATGGTCCTGTGGCCAGAGAAAGCCTGCAGGCAGGAGCCCAGGTGCTTGCAATGAGAACCTGTGTAGTGTGTGTGTGTGTGTAGAGGGTGAGGGAGAGAGTAGGGAGGAGAATCTGTAAACTCCTTCAGGGTACAGACCTTGTATCTGTATTTTTAAATTTTACTTATAAATAATAAGAATTAGTTGGATTCATGAAGGAAACTGCCCAGAGAAAGAAGCTTCCTGAATCATATGTAGGAACTGTCACCTTGTATTTACACTGGACTCTTCTTTCAGGTAGTGGCTGATGAAAATTATGTGTTTTTAGAAAGAACCACAAATTCTCAATTTGTAACCAGACCATCAGCTGCACTGTCAACACTCCTTGAAAAAAAGCCTCATAGAAATACAAAGTTATAGGGTTCTTGTTGACTTTAGCTGCAGAGAATAAAACCTAGAAGAGAAAATAAAATCTTACCCCCAGACTTTTCACAGGCACAAAGCAGAATGCTTCAGAAGTCTGTGAGAAATGATGGGTACTAAACAAAAAAAGATTGATTAAAAAAATCAGAAAGCTAGAGGAGTTTCTTAAAACAATGGACCAACAGTGATAAAAATGTAAATTAGTAGTTGCCTCTGGATCTCTTAACCAGCGGAATAAATTTAGATGCAATCGGTCCTCCTCCCTTAGATTAAAGTTTCTTTTCATTAGGTTGAAAGCAAAGCGATAGGAAAAGTGGTGAGTTTTAAAAGTTATTGAGAAATGACATGTAAATGGGTTAAAGCCACTGGCATTTGGGAAATTTCTCTTCCATTCTTAAATCTAGCCCAAGGCTCCCTTGGGGCAGGGCCATGTCACATCTAAACCATTTTAAAGACTCCAGTTTCCCCTGGTCCTCACAGGTCATTGTGATCACCGTTATGTAAGTTAATTACAGAAACTTTGCTATCTGTGCCTTGCCCTGTACAATCTGGAGTAGGAAGTGGCATTTAATCCTGTCTGGCATGGTTTGTCTCCTTATTCAGAAGGCAATAGCAATTTATATTTTGCCTTTAGCATCCTCCACCTTCTTTTTCATTCCGCCTTCAACTCTTCTGCCCATATCACTCCTCCTTTCCTATAGGCAGTGTAAGCTTCAGCAAATCTTATCACCGCTCTGATCCTCAGATTCCCCAGCTGTAGACAGCAAATAATAATAGTAGCTACTTGGTAGTTGTTGTCAGAGTTAAATGAGAAAATACATATTGATAGCTCCATGTAGTGGCTGGACACAGTAGTGATGAGTAACTGGTGGCAGTTATGAGCCCTTCAGCCCTACTCATCTGCCTTTTTTCTTCTTTAGTTACCCCATTACCTGCTGCTTCAATCTTACACTTGTCTTTCTTTCTCTCTTGCTTTCAGCCTCTCACACCTTTTTGTGGCTCTTTTCCTCCTGCTCTGACCCCAAATGCAAAATACAACTAACAAACAACCTCCATTCCCACCAAGTCAGCTCTAACTGAAGTTACTGCTCTATTTTTTCCCCTTTTACTGCTAAACTTCTTGGAACGGTTGTCTGTACCTGTCACATTCCCTTCCCTTCCTAGTTACTCTGCAGCATGTCCTTGCTTTGGCTTTGACATTTTATTCTCCTGAATATAACCCTTCTCAACCTCATGAATATGCTCCTGCAGGCTACAACCTGGTGGCTTCTTTTAATTCTTTATCTTCCTTAACTTCTTGACTGTATTTCACACAGGTGCTTTCCCCTTTCTTGAAGATGTCTGTGCTTTTGACCTCCATGGCTATGCTCTCTGGATCCCCTTTCCTTCCTGACCACTCATCTTTATTTGTCCTGTTGCTCTCCCCGCCCCGCCCCCCGCCCCCAAGGCTCATGATTCCAAGATTTTGCCCCAAGAATTCTTACTCTTCCTGAGAGTGCTGTCTGAGCAGATCTATATCCAAGGCTTTGTTATCATTGTTTCAAGGCGGGATTTTACTGGCCATTTCTAACAGACTGGGCACTACCTCCAGACCAAACCAATTATCTTCTCGCACACACCTGTTCCTTTATTCTTTCTTACATTTAATAATATTAGCATCCCCCCAGTTGCATCAGGAAACCTACTTCATTTTGACTCTTCAGCCACTCACACCAATGTCCATCCCACCATTTTATTTCTTGGCTTTCAGATCTCCTTCCTCTTCATTCTTCTCTACTCTAAACCTTTGTGGTCTCCCAAACTGATTGTTATGATGGCAATTTCAGTGATCTCTAGACCGAAAAATACCAAGGATTGCAGCAGTCACCAGAAGCTAGGAGAGAGGCATAAAGCAAATTTTCCCTTAGAGCATCCAGAAAGAATCAGCCCTGCTAAAAACTTGACTCCCAATTTCTGGCCTCCAGAACTGAGAAATAATAATTTCTGTTATTTTAAGGCACCGGTTTGTGGTAATTTGTTATGGTAGCTTGCAGGAATATAGCTTCCCTTCCCAAACCTGCTCATTATACTCAGTCTTAATATTTCTTTATACAAGGTGCTTCCAGGCTTCTGTTCCAGGCCTTTTCCTCTGTCTGGAATGTGCCCTGTTCTCCCCTTCTCTTGCTTTTCTCCCACCATGTAGTAAACTGTGGTCTCTGCTCAAATTTACCACCTCAGAATCCCTTCCTCCTCACCCTGCCACTTTATCTGTACACAGTCCTTTGTTTATATCACATTGTCGTATTTTCTCTTTCCGTGATGTATCTAGTTTGTCATTCAGTGTCTGTGTCTCTATTAACCCATGAATTTCTAGGAGTTGAGGCTGTTTCATCTTTATATTCCCACAGCTTGGGATGTGATGGGCACAAAAATGACTTCCATTAAATACTTAATGAAAGGATCTCTATTTTATTGTTATAATTGTATTTTATTATTATTATTTTTAAATTTCATTTTTTATTATTTTCAAGTATATGAAAGGCTCTCTTTTTGCTTGTTTCTATCTTTTTAAATCCAAGCTTATTTCTTTCATGCTCTTTGAAAGGTGTGTGTAAAAATAAATGTGACTTTGGATGTCAAAATAGGCCATAGTGAGATCAAAAGCTAAGTCTTCTTGGCCTTACTATAAGAAACTGCTATTTAAAATTTGTTTAATTTAGAACATTTTATTTTATGAAGATATATGGTAGAGTGAAAGGAATAAACCAGTAAATAACTGTCTTGAAATTCTGGAGAGTGAAAGCAGTGGTGATTTCATCAAAGGCTATTAAGAGTAAGGTCACTGTCAGCAAATCAGAGAAATATTTGAGATTATTAATTGAGGTGAGTTCATGGTATTAAAGACCTGAAAAGCTTTTATGCCCAGAATTATTCTTCATGCCATCTCCTGCCACAATGTGTGGGAAATGAGTTAGGAAGAAAATTTGTGGGAAGAGGCGGAAAACTTTTTTTTAGTCTATAATCAGTTGAAGGTGATAATAAGACAGGCTTCATTTAAAGACCAAGAAAGGGTTTTGCTCTAAGGAAAGAAACTGAATTACAAAGGGGAAGACCAAGCATACCAAGGACTCTTGTTTATTGAATTACCTTGTGTTTTTAGAATTATTTTCTAACATCACAGCATTGATCACTAATTAGAATAATCAGTTCAGTATTTCCAATAAGGGGGAAAAAAATCCCTGACTCCAAAAGGTTCTTAAACCATAAATCAAATCCTTACGAGGTTATGAAGTTGAAAAGACTCATTGTGTTCTTAAATATCAGTTCTATGTAGGGAAAGAATGATTTTTGGTAATAAATTCAGGTTTCCTGAAGTGACATATAAGTTGCAAGTTGTTTTTCTATGGGCTTTGCCAGAAAAAGTTTTTTAAAAAATATTCTTTTATTTGTGGCTAAGAAAGAATCACCCCTTTACCAGAGGTGTTCTGGCTGCTCTCACTGTCTAAGTCCTTTTTTGCAGCTCCTACCCAGTGAATCTGGGGTTGTCCTGCGAAAAGAATGTTTCTGGAATTGCATCTCTCTCTTTTACTTCTGTACATATGCTTATCTCCAGCATTCTTGGAAACTCCCGCATATACCCCATAAAAAAATTGGTTAAGAGAGGAAATTTGCTGAGCAGATTCTGACAGTTTCTGGCTATAGATACTTACAGTCAATAGTTGGTAGCTTTAGATTCTGTTTCAGTTATCTATTGCCTAAAACTTTTTGTAAAAAGAAAAGAATTTTTCTCATGATTCTGTGGGTTGACTGGGCTTAGCTGGGAGGTATTTCTGCCTTATATAATGTCAACTACGGTTGCTCAGTTGGTTGCATTCAGTTGGCATCTATCTGGGCTTAAGTTACATGAAAGCCTCATTCAAATGTCCCATAGTTTGCTTCTCCCCATGTTCTTTTCATGTGGCTAGCTGGGCCTCCTTACAGCCTGGTGGTCTCAGGTTAGTCAGATTTCTTATACTGCAACTGGCTTCAAGAGGGGAAGCAGAAGTTGCCAAGCCTTTTATAGGACTGGTTCTGGCACAGTGTCACTTTTACCCAAGTTACAAGACCAACCGAAATTCAAAGAAGGCAATTAGATGCCACTTCTTGATGGGCAGAATGGCTTGCTCATACAGGTAGAAAAAAATTTGATGGCAACCATCTTTGGAGAGTACCTACCACAACCTCATTACTCACTTTAAATTAGCAATATTTAATATTATAAATTAGATTTTCTCATGTATCTTCAGCTCCCTTTATTAGAGCAATCTTACATTCACTTGCCAGTTCCAGCCAGCATTTTCTGGTCCTTTAGGAAAGCTGATCCTAATTATTCTTAATATAATTAGTTAGGCTTTACTATGTACTCAGGACTGATTTTAGTTCTTTATATATATGATCAAGTTCTTAAAACAACCCTATGAGGAAGATATTATTATCTCTATTTTCTTGATTAAAAAAACCGAGGCTTTGAGTAAATAAGAAAATTGCCCAAGTTCTCACAGCTTGTAAAGTGGTAAAGCCATCTTTGGAAACAAGAAATTTCCGATTTTAAAGTTGCTGCTTTTTGCACTGAAAATGCTGGTTTTCAAGGTTCATCATAAAGTTTCTATTTGAAACTGCTGTCAAATCCATCTGCATTAGACTTGTTGACTTCCCTGAATTCTGCTCACAGAATTTCCCTGAAATAGATGTTCCTGTTCTTGGCACGCAGACCAGGACAAAGGTCTGTGAGATGTTTCCATTAACGGAAACTCCTCTGAGCTTTCTGATTTATGGCTTATCTAAAACCTTTTTGGGACTTTCACTGTTCCTGCAGACCACCCCTTGAAACCGCCTTCTAATGTTCAGCCACTACCCACCTGAATGGTGTGGAAGATGTTTCCACAACCCCAAGTCTTGTTTTCTTGTCCAATATAAGCATATCTTAATTACATTTTCATTGCTGAAGTCTTAGACTGGCTGTCCAGACAACAGAGAATTTTTCAGTAGGTTAAACAAATATAAGATTGGTTTTGCTATTTTGAATGTTAGATTCTTGTCATGTTCTCTTGTGAACTTTATAGTCTGTTAAACTCTCTACTACATTCCCTAAGGCCATTAGTACTTTCTGAACCTTTCTATATATACTTTGATGTTAATATTTTATGTTTCTGGTCATGTATTTACTGTTCACATCATTAAAAATAGCTAAATTGTTCAACCACAGGCTTTGGATTTTTATTATAATTCTTTAATTCCCTGAAACATGTTTCTGTGATAAAAATGGGAAGTATACCCAGAAATTGGTCAGACTTGTATGTTTTAAATATTACAATTCTATTGTATTTTTGTTATTTTTCATAGAGAACAAAGAGGTAGAACGATAAAAGATCATAAAAAGATTGACTTTTACCCTTTAATACAGTGAGTACAAGAGTTGGCAGTCATAAGGACTGATACCATCTTATTTCAAAGCCAGGGTGAAGATTTTAATTCAAGGTTGAGATTGGGTCTTCATCAGACCTAAAATACAGGATGACCTTCCTAAATGTAACTCTAGTTACTCACATTGTCTTAGGAGAAGTTTTTCATTCTAGGAAATATAGAGCTACAAATTTTGATAGGTCGTGTTTTCATTTTTACTCAATTCAAAATACTTTGTAATGTCTGTTTGATTTCTTCCTTTACCTGTGAATTATATAGCAGTATATTATTTAGTTTCTAAATGTTTGAGTTTTTCCCTAGATCTTTCAGTTACCAATTTCTAATTTAATTTCAGTATGGTAAGAAAACATATTTGTATGACTTGAATGCTTTTTAATTTTTTTTTACTTCTTTTATGGCTCCAAATATGGTCTATCTTATATAGATTTTAGGCATATGAAATGAGTGTATGCTGCTGTTGTTGGGTGGAGTGTTTGATTAATGTCAAAACAAGTAGGTTAATAGTGTTTTTCATATCTTCTGCATCTTTACTAATTTTCTACTTGTTCTATCAAGTATTGAGATGGGTGGAAATATTAGAATATAATCATGGATTTTCTGTTTCTTTTTGCAATTCTTCATGTATTTTCAAGCTCTGTTACTAAGTGCATACATGTTTATGACTTTTATGTCATGTTGGTGAATCAACCCTTTTTATCCTTATGAAATGACTTTTTCTTTATCCTTGACAAGCTTCTTTGTTCTGAAATCTACTTTGTTTGATATTAATATAGCTACTTTCTTTCAATTTATATCAGTACGATATAGCTTTTTCTATCATTTTTATCTTTACTCTTAAAAAAAAATTTGCAGCTACATAGTTCTATGTTGCCTTTTTTCTCCTAATGTAATATTTTTTTCCCTTTTAATTTGGATTTTAGATCATTTACATTTAATGTGATTATTCATATAATTTTATTTGAATCTACTATTTTGCTTTTAATTTTCAGTATGTCCCTTCTGTTTTATGTTCCCTTTATCTTTTTTTTTCTGCTTTCCTTTTATATTAATATTTAAGTGATTCTCCTTTGTCTCTTTTGTTGTGTTATTAGCTATAACCGTTGTGCAATTATACTGGTTGCTTTGTGGTTTATATTATATATCTTTAACATATCACACTCTACCTTCTAGTGATATTATCCACTCATTGTATAAGAACCTTACAATAGAATTCTTTCATTTCTCCTTTCTCTTGGCCTTTAAGCTATTTCCATACATTTTATATTCACATATGTTAAAGCTCCTATAATACATTGCTATTATTTTTGCTTTAAACAGACAGTTATCTTACAGAGATTTAAATTAAGAAGACTTCTTTATATTTACCTTTGTATTATCTATTTCCAATGCTCTTTCTTCCTTTGTGTACATTTGGGTTTCCTTCTGGTATCATTTTCATTCTGTTTGAGGCACTTTACCATTTCTTTTACTGCAAGTCCTTCGATGGTGATTAATTTTTCCAATTTTTGATGTCTGGATAAGGTCTTTATTTCATATTCATTTTTCTATCTATTTTCACTGTTTTTTTCCCCCCTTCCAATCAGTATTTTAAAGAGTTTGTTACACTATTTCTTAGCTTATATTGTTTCCAATATAAGCGGTTGTCTTTATCTTTATTTCTCTGTGTATAACATATCTCTTTTCCCACCCCCCAGCTGTTTTCCCTTTTTTTTCCTTTATCACTGATTTTAAGCAATTTGATTATCATGTATCTTAGTTTTCTTCATGTATTTTGTGCTTAGGGTTCATTGAACTTCTTGAAACCTGGGGGTAGGAAAGGGTTCTGCATCAAAGAGAAGATGTTGGGCCTTTGGGTGGTGAAGCTTGACTTGTGCTGGCAGTGCAGGACCCAGTAGGGCAGCAGGAACTTGAATTTAGAGTAGTGAAACTGTTTGTGCACTGTAGGCAGCAGTCGTTGGCCATGATCTCTTTCACCTTCATGATCTACATCGAGCAGACCCAGGCATGGTGCTGGGCTCCGATATCGTGATAGCACTGGGTGACAGTGCCCACAGTGGTCAGATCCTGGTATACCTGGTACATGTTGGTGCCACTGTGGGAGCTGCATTGTAGCCAGATCCCCGCTAGAGAGATTGCTTAATTATTGTAGACACTACTACATTGTAGACTGAAGACTTCTTCAGTGGAGACACAAAATACCAGAAGCAGGACTTTGTGACAACATGTTTAGGTGCAAACATTTGCATGTGGTAGTAGAGGGTTGGTGAGTGGCGTTTGGGAATGAGCAGGCAAAGCCCCACTGCCTTGTACTCTTGCAATGTGCCTGAGGCTTTCATGATATTCTTTCCATTCTCACCGCCGCCCACAAAAGGGCTTATAGTTTTCATCAAATTTGAAAAATTTCAGCCATTAGTTCTTCAAATATTTGTTACCTGCCCATCCTTTCAGGAATGCCAACTACATTAGATTTGGCCATTTGAACTTGTCTCATGGTTCACTGATGCTGTGTTTAATTTTGGATAGTTTCTATTGCTATGTCTTGTAGTTTACTAATCTTTTTGTCTGCTTTGTCTAATCTATTAATCTAATATAGTATATTTTTCATCTCACACATTTTAATTTTTATTTCTAGAAATCTAATTGTATCTTCTTTTAAAATATATCTTCTGTGTCTCCCTTTAACATGTTCAATCTTTCCTATAACATTTTTCTCTTATAATTTTGTGAGTTTTTGCTTTTGATATTTTGAAGGTATATTGTGTTAAGAGCATACAAGTTTATACCTTGTGTGCATGTGTGTGTATATGTGCATATGTGTGTATATACTGATACACATAGATATACATACATACATATATAATCATCTTGTGGATTTTTAAAAAATTCCTTTTAAAACTTTTTGGTTTAATTTTTACTTTGACACTAAAATTACTAAAAACCACCAAAATCACTATATTACAGTTTTCTTCTGGTTAATGTTTGCCTGGCAAATCTTTTCCTATATTTTATCTTCAGTTTTTCAAGGTCAATATTTTTTGGGTATAAAGCACCAGAGAGTTGAATTTTATTTTGTTTAATGTTATCATCAGTCTTTGAATTAGATTTAATCCGTTGACAGAATTTTGCTCTTAGTCATTACAAAGAATCAGACAGGGAGTTATAAAAATAGCTAACATGGGGGGAAACACAGATGTTTAAGAACTCTTTTAAATCCCTTCCTTGGTCATGGGTCCCAATTAATTAGTTTCTGATTTCCTTTCTTGAATAGAGGCTAGAACTCCAGTGGCTCCCATTAAATCATCTTCTTGGCATATAGGCCTGAAGATACTGATGGAGAAAAATGGCCTTACTCTCCTAACGTAGGAGATTACACTTAAGGTGTTCTCCTGGCTTCCTGCCCACATGAGAATGAATCTTTTAAAGCATTTATGCACAGTATTTTTTTGCTCGAAAGTTAATTTTAAGCAATGCAAATCTTTTAAAAAAGCTATTTTTTAGTGTGTAGATTTTCTAATTGTCTCCATATTCTTTAGTTTATGAAGTTGCTCCTTTGGCCATTCCTTTTAAGATAGCCATACACCAAGTTTACTTGATCACTATTGGGGTGAATTTTTTTATTCTGATAAACTATATACAGTTCATGGTCATTTATAGTGAATACAAGGTAACATGCCTATTACATAAAAATAAAATAATTGTTTTTGTGAAATGAATTGGAAGATGTGGCTTAATTAGACAGTGGGCATTTGTATTCTCCTGTTATCACTTTAGAGCTGCAAAAATGGAAGTAATTTATTTCATTTTGGTAATACTCCTTCTTTCTGGTCCAACAATTTATCAGAAATGTTAATCCAGCAAGCAGTAAGTGGAGGGGGCTAGAGAAAAGAGAGGGGGATTTAAAATTAGCCTGGAAATATTGCACATCTCATTAAAAATGTAATCATGCATAAAATGAGATCAATGAAAATTTATCTAAAAGTGCAAGAAAAAGGCATTTTCTAGTATGATATTAGATTTAATAGACTGGATTTTAATTTAGTCAGTTTGCTACAAAAAAATCTCTCCAGGCTAAATAAAACAGTTTTCCCTCCCAGTTATTGTACAGACAGCTAATTTCAGACCCTTTCCTTCTGATATTCAATCTTATCTCTTGCTGGATATGGGTTTCAGTATATTGCAGAATTTGTTTTCTTTACATTTTCCATTACTGCTTTCATTTGCATGATAAATGATTAGAAGCAGAAACAGGAAAAAAACCCCATGCAGAACATTTCTTTATTAATTTTGTTTAAATTATAGTAACTTTCTTATTCATTCCCCTCCCCGTTTAACAACCACTATATCTGAGAGTTATTTTAATATTTTGTTGTACAGCTAGGGAAATGGGTTACACATTTTTTTACCTTGCACTTTCTTCAAATAACATTTTATTTTATTCTTATGTTTGTAGTTTACATTTTGGTTTCTGCCCTGCACTGTTAATGATATTGATGAGCTTTTCTCTTAAGAGACTCTTGTGTTTGAGCCTGAGTCTAAGGTACTAAAGTATGTTGACAGTGATGAACTTAAGGGCTTTGAAGATTTGTTTTACAGTTTATTTCATCACAATTCTTAAACAGTAAATAGGGTTTGTAAAGTTTAGTCTCGTTTATTTTCTGCCCCTTAGCTCTAAGGTATTTTCTAGTCTGATAATTTAGAAATGTGAAATGATGTAACAACCTAAATTCATTAATGAAGAACGTCTAATGCCTTCCTTTCTTCTAAGGTTCTAAATGAAAAGGAGCTAGCTTTATCAATAAAAACTTGCCTGGGAAAAATCTGCCTGAGCAAAAATAAAATTATTGTACAAATCGAATAAATGGTTCTTGCAAAATTTGTCTATAAGAGAAAAATCCTGTATGTTCATTTTAGATCATTCACATAGATAACTTTTCTTTTTCTATTACACAAATTTTAGGTAAATGCTTTCCTGTTGTACAAAAAATGTAAAGAATACAGTTAATTGAATACTCCCTTGATCATTTCTCCTATCCTACTGTCTTCCCTAAAAATAACACACCAGTCAGCAGCTATTCTTTCTGACATTTTTCTCTGTAAAGTAGATATATACATATAGAAAAAAACATTAGTTTTAATTTTTAAAAAATTATTCTAACATAAAAGGTATGCCATTTTAATTTTTCTGCATTTTCCTTAATATTATGGCTTTGAAAATTTTCCATTTTAACACATATAAGTCTACTTTTTTTCGTCGAGTTGTTGCATAGTAGTCTATAACATGGAGCTAGAAAGATCTGGAAAGAACCTAAGTATCCATCAATAGGAGAATGTTAACCATGACAAACAATGGTACTATGGTAACCTTTGTATATACCTCTGTGCTCAGTGAAAATACTTCTTTGGGGAAGATACCATAAAGTAGGCAAGTAGGGTCAATGAGTGCACTTCAAATTTCCTTTGAGTATGGTTTTACCTAAATCCCACAGGTTTTACAATGCTCTTATTTTAATTTCTAAATAGTTTGTAAGTTCTGTATTGATTTTTCACTTAAACATAAGAGTTATTGTCATGGGGGTTTTAAAGTTTCTAAGTCTATAGATTTTTCTGGTTATCTTTTTGATGATGAATCTAATTTTATTTCATTGTGATCAATCAATATGGCTTATGTGATTTCTGCTTTACGGGAGTCGATAAGATTTTTCTTCATGACCTAATATGTAATCAGTTTGTGTGTGTGTGTGTGTGTGTGAGTGTCCTTGACTGTTAGAGAAGAATTATCTGTATTATATTCAGTATTCTATTTTATATCTATTAGATCAAACTTGTTAATTAGCTTATTCAAATATTCTGTATTCTTTTTGTCCATCTATTTTATCTACTAGTTCCTAAAAGCTGTGTTGATAGATATGTTGAAGAGTTTATGAGTTACATTTTCTTGGCAAATATTCCTTTTTGTCTTTTTAGTGCATCTGCCTAAAATTCTTTCTTTTTTCCTGATACTAAGAATTGTTTAGTGTATCTTTTTTATACTGTTATGTTCACTTTTTCTGTATTATCTTATTTTAGATATGCCTTTTAAATGTAGCCTGTAGGTTTTCTATTGCAATATGAAAGTTTTTATTTTTAATAGATAATTGATCCTTCCCCCAAATCATCATTACCATAAGTTGTGTTTAGACTTATTTATATTTTCTATTTATTTTATTCCACTTTTTCCCTCCAGTGGTGGCTCGTAAGTTATGCCTGTTTTTTTCTGTTCTTTTTTGTAATTACACTTATAATTTTAACAAACATATTGATCGTATTACTTTCCAACATTGTGTTGACTACCTCTGCCTTGTCCTAGAATAAGGTGAATACCTTGATATATTTTTATTTCTGTCACTTTCCACCTTCTCTAACACTGTTCAAGTCTTTAGTTCCAAAACGTTAAATTTTTTTTTATTCGAAACCAACATTTGCTTAAATTTAATTAGTTTTACTGGTTTCTTTGCTCACCCTTGTTTTTATATCCTCTCTTGCTTGCTCTCACTATAGTTCGATCTCTCAGTCTCTCTCTTTGAGTACATTCTCAAGAAATTCTATTAGTTTGTATATGAATGCTTGCATATCTGAAAATGTCCTTATTTTGAAAAATAATTAGAATTCTCTAGAATTTTAGGTTTAAATGTTTTTCTCTTAGCATATTGGTGATGTTGTTCTATTAGAAATCTGAAGTCAATTTTATTCTTATTTACTTTCAGGTCAGATTTTCATGTTTTTTCCCCCCTCTGGAACATTTCAAAAAAAAAATAAATTATAGGTAATACTTTTACCTAATTCACAAATAAAGTCATAAAATCTTGCACTCAGAATTCTTGCTTCTACCCTCATTTCCACCTTCCTGTTTTCCCTTCCATAGGTAATCATTTCTATTAGATTTTTGTTTACCTTTTCCGTGTATATTTATTCAAAGAAAAGCAAATGTATATTTCTTTGTTACAGAAGAAAGATGTTACAGAAGAAATTCTTTGTCACAGAAAAGGTAGCATACTACATCATTGGCTTTGCATCTTACTTTTTTTCAGCAATATGTATCCTGAAGATTTTTCCACATCAGTACGTAGAGATATTCCTGAGCCTTTTATTCAATTGCATAGTATTTAATTGGCTGGATCTATCCATAGTTTTGACCAATACCCTAAATGGACTGCTGGATCATTTCCATTTTTTGCTATTACAAATAATGCCATAATGAATAATCTTCGACATATGCCATTTTATATGTGTGCAGATGTATCTGTGGGATAGAGTCCCAGATGTAGGATTATGAGGTCAAAGGGTAAATGCATCTGTATTTTTCATAGTGATAGTCAGATTCCTCTCCTTGAGCGTTGTACCATTTTACTTTCTCACTAGCAATGTATTTTCTACGACTGTTCCTTTCAGCCTAAGAGTGTTGTCAAAATTTTAATTTTTGCCAAATTGGTAGATAATAAGTGATATGTCAGTGTAGTTTTGATTTACCTTTATCATACTATAAGGAAGATTGAGACCTTTTTATAAGCTTAATGGTCATTTGTATGTATGGAATTTGTTTTATTTTGTTTTTGTTTTTGCTGAGGACTGTTTTGCCTTTTGTCCGTTTTTATTTTGGACTGTTCGTAATTTTCTTCTAGAATTCTAGATAATCTTTATAAATTAGGGAGATCCATCTTTGTAATATAAATTATAGTTTTCCCCCTTTTGAATTTGTCACTTGACTTTTAATTTTGCTCATAGTGCTTTTTGGCGTGCTGAAGGTTTTGATTTTTTATTCAGTCAATTTTACCAATCTTATATGGCTTCTAGATTTTGAAATCTAACTTATAAAGAACTTTCTCACTCCATTTTAAATGTATTTCTAGTACTTTTTTTTTAAACCTTTAAGTCTTTAATCCTTTTTTATACTTACGTACAGTGTGAAGTAGGGAACCAACTTTATCTTTTTCCCAGACTGTTACCCAGCTATCCTGATACTTATTAAAATGTCTTTCTACATCTCAGTAGTTTGAGATGTCATTTTAATAATATAATAAATTTCTATATACATTTTGATCTATTTCTCGACTTTCTGTTCTGTTCCAGTGATTTGTCTGTTTCTTCAGTCACCATTGTTTACTTTTAATTGGTGTATTTTAATAGCTAGTAGGTCTATTCTATCATTTCTCTTCTTTTTCAGAGAGGTTTTTTTTTTTTTTTTAACTGTTTAAGATTGTTTTTCCATATGAATTTTAGGAACAATTTGTCTAGTTCTAGAAAAATAACTCATTGGTATTTTATTGTATTGCATTAAATTAACTTAGGGAGATTTGACTTTGAGTCTTCCTTTCCAAGAATATAGTGTCTCTTTTTCATTTTGCTTTTATTCTTTGGCAATAGTTCAGTTTTCCTCCTATCGTTTGGTTTTGCACTTTTCTTGTTAAGCTTGTTGCTAGCTGTAAATAAGATCTTTTCTTCCATTGTATCTTCTAATTTGTTTTATTATATAAAGGGTATTGATTTCTTTTTAATTAATTTTACATACTGATATCTTACTGAATTATCTCATATCTTAGAGTGGTTTTTCAGTTGATTTATTCGGTTTACGGAAACAAAATAATGTCATCCAAAAATAGAGATAGCTTTGCCTCTTTCTAGTCTTATGCTTCTCATTTCTTTCTGTGTTCTAATTGAATTGGGCCAATACAATGACTGTGAGCATCTTTGTGCCTAATTTTAGCATGAATGCTTCTCCATTAGATGAGAAGCTGACCTCTGGGCTGATTGTCTGTGTGTGTGTGCAAGTGTGTATGAATTATCTCCCCTACCCATTTCTTTCTTTCTTCTTTCACTCCTATTAGATAAATTTAGAATATATGGATCTATTCTTTAAACTTCTTCCATTTCTTAATTTCTGTATCTTTTATGCTCTGATTTTTGAGAATTCTTTAGGTGTATTTTTCAGTTGACTTTTAAATTTTCAGCTTTGTCTATTTTGCTTTTTTAGATCATGTACTAAGATTTTAATTTCAGAGATATTTTAAAGACTTTTTTTAAAGAGCAGTTTTAGGTTCACAGGAAAATAGAAAGGTGTAGAGATTTCTCATATATCCCAATCTCCTACACATGCATAGCTTTTCCCATTATCAGCATCACTTTTGTTAGAACTGATGAACTACAATGACTATCATATGGTACTTTTGTTAGAACTGATGAACTACATTGACTTATCATAATTACCCAAAGTCCAGAATGGTACTTTTGTTAGAACTGATGAACTACATTGACTTATCATAATTACCCAAAGTCTATAGTTTACATTAGCGTTCTCATACTCTTGATGTATGTTCTGTGGGTTTGGACAAATATGTAATGACATATATCCGTCATTATAGTATCATACAAGAGTATTTTCACTGCCCTAAAAATCTTCACTGTTCATAGCCCCTTCAGTGTTCATACCCCCTTCTTCCAACTTCTGGCAACCATGGATTTTTTTTACTGTCTCCATAGTTCTATTCTTTCTAGAATGTCATATAGTGGAATCATACGGTAAGTAGCCTTTTCCGGTTGCTATCTTTCGCTGAGTTGTGTGCATTTAAGTTCCTCCATGTCTTTTCATGGCTTGATAGCTTGTTTCTTTTTAGTGCTGAATAATATTCCATTGTCTGGATATACCACAGTTTATTTATCCATTCACCTACTGAAGGACATCTTGGTTGCTTCCAAGTTTTGGCAATTCTAAATAAAGCTTCCATAAACCATGTACAGGTTTTTCTGTGGACATGTTTTCAACTCCTCTGGGTTAATACTGAGGAGAGAAATTGCTGAATCAGATGGTAAGAGTATGTTTAGTTTTGTAAGAAACTGCCAAACTGCCTTCCAAAGTGGCTGCACCATTCTGCATTCCCACCAACAATGAATGATAGTTTCTGTTGTTCCACACCCTTGCCAGTATTTGGTGTTGTCAGTGTCCTGGGTTTTGACCATTTTAATAGGTATATAGTGGTATCGTATTGTTGTTTTATTTTGCATTTCCCTGATGACATGATGTGAAACATCTTTTTATAAGCTTATTTCCCATCTATATATCTTCTTCGGGGATGTGTTTGTTAGACAAAAATGTCTTTTGCCATTTTTTTTATTGAGTTGTTTATTTTCTTGTTGACTTTTAAGAATTCTTTGTATATTTTGGATAACAATCTTTTATTAAATGTGTTTTGTAAAAATTTTCTCTCTGTCTCTGGCTTGTCTTTTCATTTTCTAGATATTGTCATTGGCGGAGCCAGAATTTTTAATTTTAACACAGTTCAGCTAATCAGTTGTTTCTTTCATGGATAATGTCTTTGATGTTGTATCTAAAAAGCCATTGCCATACCCAAAGTCATCTAGGTTTTCTCCTATGTTATCTTTTAGAAATTTTATAATTTCTCATTTAAGGTCTGTGATCCATTCTGAGTTAATTTTTGTGAAGGGTGTAAGGTCTATGTCTATATTCATTTTTTTGCATGTAGGTGTCGTTATTCCAGCACCATTTTTTGAAGAAATGCTCTTTGCTCTATTGTATTGCCTTTGTTCCTTTGTCAAAATCAGCTGACTATATTTATATGGGTCTATTTCTAGTCTCTCTATTCTGTTCATTGACCTATTTGTCTTAGTGACAGTTTTTAAAATTTGTTTACCTTATCTCTAATTTATTTTCCTCATAACTGCCTACTCTTGTTTTATAGATGCAATTTCCTATCATACATATAAATTCATATGTGTATATATGTATATATATGTTTATCATAGCTTTATGAGATATAATTCACATATCATAGAGATATGTGAATTATATCTCATAAAAAAATCCACCCCTTCAAAGTGTACAATTCAGTAGGTTTTAGTATATTTATTAAGCTGGACAATTATCACCACTATGTGGGCAGACCTGACTTCATCTTAAAAAGTTGACTCCATTTTAAAACTAATCTGCTTGAACCCTTGTCCCCCTTCCCTCCCCGCCTCCTTAGGGTGGACTCTGGAATATGCACAGAGTCTTAGGTTTAATCACAAACTACCATTAATCCTTCCTCCTCCATTTAGCCTTTCCTCTGGGGCAAGGCACCCTCAATGTTTAACTCACTCTGGTGCCAGAAGCCCTGATAGCTGGTCCCTTTGTTCCCTTGGATCACCACTGTATTCCTTTTGGAATATGTACTTCCATTTCTTAGAGGGGTATAAAACAGATGCTCTTGGGCAGGGGCGGGGAGGTGGGCAGTGAATGATGCAGGATCCATTTTTGTCCTATTGACACCTAGGACTGCGTTTCTTTAAGTGTCATGTTAAAACTCTTTAAACTGACAAGCTGGACTTGTCTGCATAGTTCTTTGGCCTCTTGGCTCCTTCCACATTTGGGGTCCACTTCGCATGCATACACAGCCTTTTCCAAAAACAACCACTATCTAATTTCAGAACATTTTCATTACTCCAAAAGAAACCCTGTACCCATTAGCAGTCACTCCCCATTTTTTCCTTCCATAGCCCCTGGCATACACAAATCTACTCTCTGTCTCTAGATTTGCCTATTGTGGATATTTCCATATAAATGGGATCATACAATATGTGGCCTTTTGTGACTGGCTTCTTTCACTTAGCATAATGTTTTCAAGGCTCATTTAATTATAGCATGTATCAGAATTTTATTCCTCCTTATTGATGAATAGTAGAATATACTGCATTTTATTTATCCATTCATCAGTTGATGGACATTTGGCTATTATGAATAATGTTGCTATGAACATTCATGTATGTTTTTGTGTAGACTTATATTTTCAGTTCTCTTGGTTATATACCTCTGAGTGGAATTGCTGAGTCCTATATTACTTACATGTTTAACATTTTGAGAAACTGTCATACTGTTTTACAGAGTGGCCACTTAATTTTACTATCCCACAGCAATCAAAGTATGAAGGTTTCATTTTCTTCATGTGTCAGTCCTTCTCCTGTTTGATACTTTTTTTTTTTTGTGGTGGTGGTTTTCCTAAAATGTTTAGTGATTATTGGTTATGTGTTCTTCTTTTATACCCCCGAGATCCCCTGTTTTTTTTTTTTTTTTGGTACACAATTAAGTTTTGGATGGTTTATTATTCAGCAATAGATAACTGTAACATATTAACATATTTAAGCCACGATTAATCAGAATGCTCAGAAAGTGGGCATGCATCTTCCTAATAAAAGCAACAACCACTAAAAACAAAAACAGAAAAAGAAAAACAAAAGCCCCTGTCCAATTTGTTTAAATTCTTGTGGTTAAAATTCTTTAAAAAAAAAAGTATAGGAGCTTATGTTTTTGCTTTAGAAAATGTATTTATAATGTAATATAATACTGCATTTCTGGGGATTTCAAACATCAAATCTTATTGTCAGATCTGTGAGTATAGGTGGTGCAGGTTGGAGATATATTTTTTTTAGAGGTTGCTTTGCTAAATGGGCTTATGTGATCTCTGAGGAATTCCTTGAGCATGTTGAGCCCCTACAATGTCTAAAGATTTCTCATGCTGAGCTTTCTGTCTAGAATGTTCCTGACCACTTTTCATGTCTTAATTTCAGGGGGCCTCTTTTGATGTAGAACCGGAGT
Source organism: Pteropus medius (assembly GCF_902729225.1). Lineage (NCBI taxonomy): Eukaryota > Metazoa > Chordata > Mammalia > Chiroptera > Pteropodidae > Pteropus > Pteropus medius. The sequence continues at coordinate 1,823,068 of NW_024353909.1, forward strand.
CAATGCTGGGAGTGTGGAAAGCAGGTCTCGGCTTTAGGGAGAGGGACTATTGAGAACCAGTCATGGTGTCCAGGCTTCTAAAAGACATCTGGAGACAGGGTAGTGCTCAGTGTGGCTCATGGTGGTGCAAAGATAGAAGGCCAGTCTAATCACCTGGATAAACACGAAAGAATTTAGGGGTAAAAATTATGGACATGCCTGGGTCTGAAATTGACACCTGGCCTAAGTGGGCTCAAGATTAGGAGAGCAAAGTGAATGAGTGACTGGAGCTTGACCTAATCTGTGAATCCTGAATGGACTATAAGTGACTCATTGGATTTGTCTTCCCTATGCACAAGATGAAGGTGATGCCCTTCTAGATGTGCATGGTTGACATGCCCCTTTATCAAGACTATCAGAAAATATAGAGGTATTGTAAGTTTGTTCTTCTCCAATAGTATTCACAGACTATTTCTTAGCAATGATATAAAAATCTTCTCATGATTTGAGAATTCAGTTTCTAGAATCGATGATACTTTCTTTGAGTTTTCATTGCCCTTGGAAATGTGTTCTATTGCTAATTTACAGATAGTAGCTTTTAATATACTTTAAATAATAGAATTTAAGTATGTGCCTAAGCTGTGAGAATGTAATACATGTTTTCTAGGTGTTTCGAAGTTTAATCAAACAATCACCAATTATAATAGATAGTAGCCAAAGAGTAATGTGGTTTCTAAATTACATAAGGCCCACTGGTTTTAATTTCGAAATACTAATTAAAAAATTTTACAAAGCAATGCATAAGGTAGTATAAAATATTTCATAAAGCTAAGTTGATTGACAGACTATTAAAATGTAGGCTTTGATAAACTCATTGAATTTGATACTCATGCTATTTCAAACTTGGACTCTTCTTACACATCACCTTTAATGCCCCTCCTTGGTAATGGCCCTTCCTTTCACTATTCTCTTGTGCATCTTATTAACCTTATTTATATCCATTTTGAGCCATCTTTCTCCATTGAGCATCACTTCCAATCTTCCCTCATAGCAGAAATATCAGGATTTCATCATTTCAATCTTGTCACACAGCTTTTCCATTTCATTTTCTATAACGTGGTTCCAAAATGGGTCCCAGAAAATTGATGGGCAAGTAAACAATTTCCTGCTCAGGAGTCCTACATTCTTTCTACTCTGAACCACAAGATAAACATAGTAGCTCACATTTGTTTCCTGGAAGTTTGATCATATATTTTTGTGGTAATTACATTTCCCCCTATGAGGTTTTCTGCACAAATCCATATGTTATTTTTTACACCAGAGTAAGCACTTCCATTTTGGTCAGGGAACTCCAATCTTGTGGCAAGTTAATATCATAAACTCTCTAATGTTACCCTATAAAAATAGTATTTCTTAAATGGTAGAAGTTCCGTGTAGTCACTACAGGAATACGTGATTGTAGTACTTTTTTTTAACTTGAGATCATTTATACACCATAATAATTATTGAACAAAATGGATTTCTATATTTGGTGGGTTGATACTTTCTTTTTCTCCCACATAACATTTTATTTCAGTGGTTGTCTTTTACTATCTCATCAGAAATATTCCACAACAATGCCTCTATAGGTCTGACTTCTCAGAACCTGAGTGCTTCAGGTCTGTAATATGGTAAAAATATGAATCATGCCTTTCAATATCACTTATGACCATCAGCATTTCACCCAAGAGTTGGAAAAGTGCTTTGGGATTTTTGGAGAATAGACACTTCCTAAAAAATGCATGAAGTCATTAATGTCATCTCTTGGTCTATTTAATGTTACTGTGAACACCAGTGCAGATTATGTTCACCAATTTCCCATCTGTTCTCTACATTGTCTCTACATCCATATTACAGACCTGGATGGACTACATGGTATTTGCCTTCATGGCACTGTGTACTGGCTTTTATTTCTCTATCATCTATTTTTCTCCAGATGGACTGTGATCTCAATATTTATTGAGGTCTCCAGATTTCTAAAGGAAAACTGAGATGAAGCATGCTAGGCAGGCGAAAACAGCTCTGTCTACTACAAATAGTGACTCAGAACAGTCAGATGATTTTCCCAGAATACAGAAAAACAGTTCTACATGTAAAGGAAAGTAACATGTAGGAGGGATGCTGGATATTTTTACTCATTATATTTACCTTGTGGCATAGCCCAAACTGACTCTTTAATTATGATGCATTTTATTCTTGATAACTTAATATTACAAATAATGACTCTTTACACTCAAATATTTAATTTTTGCTTCACAGAATTAAATTAAATCTAATTTATGTAGTATTCAAAGAGAAATGATGAGCTACATGTCAAAGCTTGAAACTTAACTTGCTTAGTTGTGATATGCCATTGAATCTTTTATTTTTCAGTAGAGAAGTCTCTAAGGCAGAGAACTTTACTCCCTATAAATAGTTTATGCTTCTTAGAAGCAAATTTTGTGTTTTTTATTTTACTTTGAACTGAAGGTGAGCCCAATACAGAGAAGGAAAGTAGTGACACTTGCAGATCGAGTTGCTGAGAGCTATACTTAAAGTTCATCTGTGAATGCAATTTCCTCATAATGGTGTCTTCACACAAACATTGTTGAGGTTGATCTCTCATGGATTTGGAGGTTGATACTCATTTGGTGAGAAGGAAATAAACAGGAACTAAACATCAGCTAGTATGGACCCCTGTTATCGCCCTCCCTTTACCAGCAGGGGGAGGTAGGTTTGCTTTCTCAGGTGTCTCTCCATTTGGTTTCTCTAATGGAGGCAAGAACCCAACTTCTCCAGTCTCCAGCCTTTATGGCACCAGGGACTGGTGCTCCTATGAGAATCTAATGCCCGATGGTCTGAGATAGAGCTTAGGCAGTGATGCTAGTGCTGGGGAGTGGCTGCAAATACAGATGAAGCTTTACTGGCTCATGTGTTGCCCACCTCCTGCGGTGTGGCCTTGTTTCTGGAAGGCCATGAACTGGTACCAGTCCACGGCCCAAGGGTTGGGGACTCCTGTTCTAGATGAAAGGAAGCATTTCTGATTGATAGGTAGCAGCCTTCCAAGTGCAAAGGGCTGCAAGAATGGAGAGGACCGTTCCTGCCAATATAATAGAATCATGGAATCACAGAATGTTAGAGGAGAGAGGCATTTTTGAGATCATCTGGTCCCACTTGTCATTTCATACAAGTAGAGAATGAGTTGTTTAGAAGTAAGGTGAATTACACAGGGTAGTTTTTAGTTAATGTGAGTGGTAGATGGCAAAATGGGGAAGTATGACCTTTTGGGGTCAGGCAGACCAATGTATCAGTTTCCATTCTTCTGAGTATGCAGTCTTGAGCCAATCAGTTAACATCTAAGTGCTTCTTAATTGTTTAGTGGGGCATTAACAGTGATAATGTAGGTGAAACCTGCTACAGTGCCTGGCACATAGGTATGCTCAGGAATCACTAATAGATTTCTCCTGTGCTAGGAAATGTCTGATTTCCTTTAGTTGAAATTATTTCATCTTTATCTTGAAGTGCCCTTGTGAGCCTTCACTTCATAAAACCTAATAAAACGTCATTGATTAGTGCCAACAATCCACTTATACTTTGTTGATTTGATTTTTTTAAACCCAAGGCTTCTCCATGAAGCAGGGGGACAGGTTTAAGTTCATATTTACTTGGTAATATTAATTGCTTTGTGTATTAAATTTGTCCTTGTGAACATTTTACATTACACATAGAAGTCAACCCAAATGTAAATATAGACAAATATAGCCATATGCAGTACAAAGAGATTCCAGAGCTTGATCTGTCCCTTACCTACCTTTCTACCATCTCTCTATCTCTACCTCATTATAAGATTTCCTGCCACTCTGGCCTTTAGGACATTCCTCCAAAAGGTCAAATTAGTTCCTGCCTTACAGACTTGGCACTGGCTTTATCCTCTGCTTGCAATGCTCTTTCCCCATCCTGCTTGGCTCTTTCTTACCATATGGACTTTTTCAGCCAATCTTTTCTGTCGTATCAGCCTGTTACATTTTCATTATAGCATTTGTTATTTATATGTTTATTTATTTAGTATTGTCTATTTCCTCCCATTGGATTACTAACTAATCAGTGCCTATATAGTTAGCATAGTTAGCTCTGTTATATAGGTAACTACATAGCTACTATGTAGTTATTTCTCTTGTTCCACAGAATTAAATTAAATCTAATTTATGTACAACGAGTGCCTAAAGCAGTGTCCAACACAAAGCTAGGTGCTCAACAAATAATCATTGGATGAATGAAGGAGTGAATTTGAATATCCCATATTAGGCAGCATTATGTATTATGGAAAGAGGTCTGGTGGGATATAAAACTGAAAGCAGCAAACAAAGAAGACAAACAAAACTCATAGACACGGACAATATATAGTGGTTATCAGAGGGAAACAGGGAGGGGGAAGGTAGATAAGGGTAAAGGGGAGCAAAATATGGCGACTAAAGGAGATTTGACTTTGGACGGTAAACACACAATGCAGTATACATGTGATGCATGCATTATTGAATGGTACACTTGAAACCTATATAATTTTATTAGCCAGTGTCACCCCAATAAATTTAATTAAGAAAAAAAAAAGAAAGATGTTTGGGCCTATATTCTAAGCAACTTTTTCTCCAGACTGTGTGATCTTAGGAGGAAATTTTACCTTTTGGATCTTGATTGCTTTTCTGATAAAATAAGGAGGTTAAACTGGATCACAAAGTTTCTTTCAGCTCTTTCATTCTGTATTTCTGTGTCTGTTTTCTTTCATGCTGGACAATTGACAGAGTTCAGGACATGCTATCCTAAAACATGGTACTTTGGCATACTGAATATTATAAGCCGAAGGATTGAGAAACAGCAGGTGTAAGAAGGACTTTCTGACCTTCCCCTTCTTCCCTGAAGCAGGTCATAGATCCTCAGGTGAGAGATGCTCTTCCTATACACGGAGGAAACGAACATCCTTATCGCTGAAGATGGTGGCACACTGAGGAGTCCAAACACACAGACCTAACTAAGTTTCCTCAGTTACTACTTTTAGCTCATACTCTTTTTTTTTTTTTTTGGTCCTATCACGTTTTTCCACTTTTCATCAAACCTAGTATGAAAACGCTCAGGCTTAACTACTTCCTCGGTTCTTTATTTCCTTATGAACGTTCCAGTATAATGTAAAACTTATATGAAATAAAGTTGCATGCCTTTATCTCATTAATCTGTCTTTGTCAGTTGAATTTTCAGGCCCAGCCCACCCCTTACAGTTTTTCCTTCCCTACACATCTAATAGGAATTTACCCTTACAAGTAAAGATGATCTTTTAAGAAGGCTTCTGTGTATCCAAGTGCAAACCAAATGCCAGGTAGTAACTGATGATTTTAGAGAATCAGACGATAGATGAGAAATAGGCATTCTTCAAGAAAGAAAGATTAGCTGTAGATGGGGTGAAATATTCCATTACTGGTGGAAGATAATATCTGTAAAGACTAAAGAATCTTTCTGATAAATGAAAGAAAGATAATAGCAACTAAAACATAAGTACTCATCCAAAGTATTCCTTCCTACGTAATTTTAAAGAGAGTTATAGAAAATTAATCTTTAGGCCTTTCCTTTTGTGATTTTCTTTATGAATAAACACTAACAATTGGCAGAATTCTTTTCCTTTGTTCACATCATTTGCCTTTCAGAATAGACAGTATTATTTAAACACTGTATTAAGTTCCTACTGCTGCTTTAATAAATTACTGCATGCTTGAGAGTTGAAAATAATATAAATTTAGTATCTTAGAGTTTCGAAAGTCAAAAGTCTGAAATGGGTCTCATTGGATTAAGATTAAGGTGTCAGTAGGGCTGCTTTCCTTCTGGAGATTCCAGAGGATGATTTGTTTTCTTGCCCTTTCCACCCTCTAGAGGCCACCCATATTCTTTGGCTCATGGCCCCTTCTTCTCTCTGTAAAGCCAGCCATCACTGGGACAGTCTTTCTCATATCACATCACTTTGGTACCCTCTTTTGTCTCCATCTTCTCTAGTGATTACGTTGGGATGTTTATCTTGTGATTACAAGATAAACTAAGGCATGTTAACAATTTTAAGAGTTTATTTCAGCAAAAATTGATTTGCATCAGGCAGCATCCAATTTAGAAGATAGATAGGAGCTCCAAGGAGCTGTACAAAAATGAAAGACGTATGCAAAAATAAGCAGAAACAAGGAAGTTATAATAGGCAAAAAAAGGGCTAGTTATTGCAAAGTTACTTTCCTTTAGGGGATGGCAGAGGTTTTATCAGGCAGATTACCTACCTAGTGCTGATCAGGTGATTGTTGATTAACAGGTTTAAGATTCCATTTCTGGAAGAGTTTAAACTAATTCAATCTCGGTTTAGTGATGTGGGGCTTCGTTTAAATGACTCCATTTTGAGCTGTGGACTTGTTTTTAATACAGCCCACCTGGATAATCCAGGGTAATCTCCCTATGTTAAGATCAGCTGATTAGCAGCCTCAATTCCATCTGTAACCTTAATTCTCCTTTGGCAGGTAATGTAATATATTCACAGGCTTTGAAATAAAACATGGACATCTTTGGGGGGCCATTATTCTGCATACCACACATTACTTATGAGAAAAAGAGTAATCCCTAAAGAAAAACAAATTTCAAAGCTTCTGCTGAAAAGAAAACTATTGTATGTATTAATATGTGAAGACAGCCACATTCTTGTTTTAAGAAAAAAGGTGGCAGCATCTACTCCTTTGGTTTATTGAAGAGCAGCTACCATGTAAGGCAAGAAAGATCTCTAATAGTTGGTTAACAATACCAACATCTGGGGATTTGTTTTCCATATTTCAGGAAACCATCTTGATTCTAGAACTATTTCCTTAGTCCATTAGCACCATCTTTCAATCATTGAGTTGGTGGAAAGTTGACAGTCCTATTTACATAGATATGTTGCCTAAAGAACATGTTTACAAATGTAGTTTGGTCGAAATCCTTTTGCCCTGCAACTCCGGTCTCAAATGATTTATGCACAAATCTACAAATATGACCAACCATACAGTAGAAACCTGTAGTATTCCCCTGTGGAACAGCAGATGTAAATTTCTGCTTTGCTTACTTTATAGCAAGATATACAGAGGAAGGAAAAGTTAACTTCTGGCCCTGATTCATCACTTTTATTAAAGTTAAAATCTTTTGTTTTAATGCACACTTGATTGAGCAAGCATTTATTGAGGCAGTTATGGTTTGTAGGAGAAAGAGACAGTTGAAGAAAGAACAAATGAATCTAATGTAAATCAAATACTTAGCCCTTTTATAGGAACTACAAAGACTTAACCGTGTGTTCTTAATGGTAATTTTTACAAAACTCCAATAGGAGGCTTTGACAGTGATTGTTTCGGTGGGGAGACGGGTTTTTCCTTTCACATGCTAATCCACTGCTCCTGGTGATATTTCTCTCCTTGACTGCAGTCACGGAATTGAATAATTTATGGAATGAATTTTGTTGTAAATTTATTGTGTCACAAGCAGGTTGTAATTTCACTAACAGTTCACTTAAGTTATTAAGTTAAAAAAATGTGGTTGATAGGATAGTGCATTTGGAGGTTTTTTTTTTTTCTTCCTTCCAGCAAGTTCACATCTTATATATTTTCAAAACAGAGTACTTGCCTAATTTTTATTCAGAATGTGATATGCGAGAAGGAAGTGCACATTAACATAAGTGGAACTGCATTTGCACACTATTGTTGAATTTTGGAAGTCGTAAACAAATTATTGAAGATTTTATAGAGACAGAAATAGCATTAAACCCACAGTGCTGTGGTGCTGCTGCCATTGTTTCCTGAATTACTGACCTCAGCTTGCTGATGAGGATCGAAAAGTTGGCTGCATAAAGGTGAAGATGCTCCTGGGAGGGGAAAAAAGCCACATTAATCCCTTTAAATTTTACTTTTACTCTGAGGTTAAGACAATGGCAGATTATTACTCCCCAAATCTTTTCCAATCCACATGGACTACCAGGGAAATAGGGAGAAAAATCTTTAAAAATCTCTCACAGGGATATCTGGTTGGCCTCCATCAACATTCACTATATTCTCAGGCTTCTTTTTTAATGGCCATTCCGCTGTGATAAGAGGCAACATTTGGCCACTGCAGAAACCTTTGCTTAGTTTCTGCCCCCAATGCTTCAGCATTCAGCAAACACACATTTAAAGTCTCCTGTTATTTACATTAAAATTTTTCTATTGACCCTGCCAGTGTGAATGAATTTCAAACAAGTCGTTTCTTTCTTGTATAGATGATTTCCCTAGGTTCCTGGTGGGAGTTACTTTTAATTCCTCTAGGAGTTGCTTCTATTCTTGTTAGCACCCTGAGGATTTGCTTTCAGTTTTCCTCTATTGCCTGATGTGTGGCCCCCTCTCCTACCCTACCCTAGATATTCCAACTCTTGTGCGGAGATGCTGGATAATAGTCACTATTCTTGAACAGAAATATTTTTAGGCCTTCAGAATAGACATTTTCACCATCTGTTACATAGAATCTAAAAATATGATGGTAAAAGTTTGTAATTAACTAAAATATATGTAAGACTCAGTGTATCTTAATACATTTAGAGTTGCGGAAATAGCTTCCAAATTACCATGAAAAGAAATGCAGCTTGTACATTTTTTAAAAATTAATAGGCTTTACTTTTTTGGAGCAGTTTTGGGTTTACAAAAAATCGAAGGGGAATTGCAGAGTTCTCATATGCTCCCTTCTCCCCTCCCCCTGCCCAATTTCCCGTTAACATCTTGACTTAGTGTGGTACATTTATTACAATTGATGAGCCAGTGTTGTACGCCATTATTCACTGAAGTCCATAGTTTACATTAGGGCTTATTCTTGGTGTTGTGCATTTGGGGAAGGAGCAAACTTTCTTCAATCCTTCAGTGTTCTTTCAGCTAGTCTAATAATTGAATCTATGTTAGACAGATTATCAAGAGAAAACCATATTAATTACCTGTGTATGTATGGAAACCCCATATACATGAGAAGTTCAGAGACAGAAAGGGAAAATTAGGAGTATATAACATCTTGAGGCGAGGCACCTTGGGGCTTCAGAGAGGAAGGTCATTTGCAGGATGATACGAAGAGTAGATTTTCAGTAATTAGAAGATGTCCAGCAATTGCCTTACCCTATAGATAGATCATAAAAAGTTATTTCTGGTGATAACTGTTACTATGGACAAGGCCCCTAATTTAAAATCTGTAAGGGAGAAGTAAGTTTCTCATGAGTCCTCAGGATCTCAATTGCCTTTAGTTCAAAATAATTCACAAACTAAAGTGGCACATTTTGGGGAGGCCTATTCTTAAGCCCCATGCACATTCTGTGGGTTTTGACAAATATATAATGACATGTACCCACCATTACAGTGTCATATTAAACAATTTGACTGCCCTGTGCGCCATCTGTTTATTTCCACCACCACCCAACTCCCTGCACACTAGACCTCTTGCAGCCCCTGTTATTTTTACTGTCTCCATAGTTTTGCATTTTCCAGAATGTCATATAGTTGGAATCATATAGTGTGGGTGGCCTTTTAAGATTGGCTTCTTTCATTTAGCAGTATGCATTTAAGATTTGTTCATGTCTTTTGTGGCTTGATAGTGTTGTAGGGGCCAAAAATTTTTTTTCTACCTTCCTAGATTCTTTTGGTTTGATAATTAAATTGATGCAGATGAACAGGAGAAAAACAAATTTAATTTTGTGTATACGGGAGCCTCACATAGACAGGAGAGGCTCCAAGATAGTCAGGTAATTGAGGCTTATATGCCATCCTGAGCTAAGGAGAAGTGGGTAGGGGTCTAAGGAACCAAAAGGAAGGAAGACAATTCAAGGAAGATGAGAAGGGCAAATGTTTGGGCAACAAATGTTTGCCATGGAAATTTGAACATACAAGCCTGCTGAGCTACCCCCAGCCTGCCACACCTAGCCCATAGTCCTTTTAATTACCTCTGGTGATAGTTCTTTTCCTGGACCAGGCCCTCTGTCTAAATTCTTTTAGGCAGTTCGGGGGGACTTAAAAATAAAAAGTTCTTCCTTAGTTTTTGGCCTTGAATTGTCTTCAGCTCAAAGTAATCCACATGATGATGTGACACATTTTGGGACTGCCTATTCTGCCTCTTCTGTTCCCTTTCAATGGCTAATTCCTTTTTAATTGCTGAACTCTTAGTTTTTCATTGGACAACGTTGAGTAGGAACTCAGATTTTCTGATATGGAAGAAAAAGTAAGGAGATTCACATTTGCTCTCCTGAATCCAACCTGGCATTTTGTATTTCCTTTTCCTGATAACCTGATAGAGTTAAGTCACCAGCATAATATATGCCCACAAAATAATGATACCAATTTAACAATCCACATGGGAAAATCAGATTCATTTATTTGATTATATTCCATATATTCCTGTTAGTGGTTTCCCTTGGTTAATTATAAATGGCATATGATGTCTAGTCTCTTGCTTTCTAAGAAAAAGACTTGTTCTTAATGCTGTAAGTATACACGTGATTTGAAACCAGTTCAAGCAAGTAATAATTCTTTGTGTTTATACCTATCTAATATCAGAAACATATTCAGTCCGCAGATATCTTTGAATACATACTGGATATTAGGTACCAATCTGTATACTGGGAAGAGATTGGTGAATAAGATGGAGCTTACAACATTCTATTGTAAACAATAGAGAGGCAATAAATAAACAAGTAATAAATATAATTGAGGTTCTGAAAAATGCTATAAAGAAAACAGTAATGTGGCGGAGTAGGCATGTGTGTGTGTGTATATGTGTATGTGTATGTATATTTTGTGTACATGTGTGTGGTGTATGTGTGCATGCAGCACACACATGTGTATTGTGTGTGCTCTGTGCATATTTGCATGCATGTGTCAGGAGGCAGGTTGCAGCTGCTTTGCTAGGGCCTCTCTGAGGATGTGGCATTTAATTTGATGAGCAGCAGGCAACTGTGTGAGGATCTGGGGAAGGGCACCTAGGCAGAAGGAACAGCAAGAGCAATAGCCCTGGATTGGAGCTGGGTGTGTCCCAGGAACTGAAAGAAGGCTGATGTGATTGGAGTAGATTAAGTGATGGGGAAATGGAGATATAGGAAAGGCAAGTAAGGGTCACATCTTATTTGACCTTGCAGGCTGGGATCAGTTTTTACTCTAAGATGTATTGGGAACAATTAACTTTACCTAATGAGAGGCCTGGCCTTTCCCTCAGTTCTTGAGAGCTCCTTAGAATGCTCTGCCTTATAAGCATGTCTTTATTTACCTAGGGGTCTTTAACCACACTGGCTATCCTAGCAATGTGATTTATGGTGGTGGCTTGGGCCATGTTGTGCCAGTTCAACCTTCGGAGGGACTGGAGACTAAAGATCAGTCATATGAGAAATCAACCATTTCTAGGTGACCGAGCCCCAGTAAAAACTCTAGATGTCAAGGCTGGGTGAGCTTCTGTGGTAATACTCCATGATGACTGTCACCCATCGTTGCTGGGAAAACTTAGTATTGTACATGACTCTACTGGAAAAGGACAGCTGGAAGCTTTGTGTGTGGAACTCTCTTGAACTTTGTACTCCATGTTTTTTACTTGGCTCATTTTAATCTGTCTTTTCACTGTAATAAACCATAATCGTGAGTATAACAGCTTTTAGTGAGTTCTGTGATTTTTTTTCTAGTGAATTATACAATTTGAGAGTGCTCTAGGGGACCCCCAAACTTGCAATTGGTGTCACAAGTATGGGTGATCTTGGAGGATCCCTGAAATTTGTGGTTGGTGTCAGAAGTGAGAGTGATTTTGGAGACTCCTTTTATCTGAAGAAGCCATTGGAATTTGAGCAAGGGCTGAATGAAGTTTGATTTCTACTTTAGAAAGATGACTTTGACTGCTCTGTTAGGAGGCTATTATAATAGTCTGGAAAGAGATGATGGAAGCTTAACCAGGGTGACAGCAATGGAGATGGTGGGAAGTGGTTAGATAAGGCACATGTCTTGTCAATAAAGGTGACAGTACTTATTGATGAATTGAGTATCTTATTTGCTATCACAGACAAGTGTTTTTGACTGGCAAGTAACCCCCGCTATTAAATACCCAAAAGTTTTAGGTTGTATAACAGAAAGACTTTCTGAGAAATCTAGAAAACCCTTCTTAGATTTTTCAAGCAAGCCTTTCGAGCTCATTCTCTCCTTAGGTTTATTCTTAAAATATTTTTAATGCCATACTATTAGTGTTCACAAACCTTCTAGTAACAGTTCTCTTTGTGTTTAATTCAAAAGTTTATAGTTTAGGAAAATCAGAGACTATGTGGGTTTTATGTGTTGAGTGAGTATTTGGAAGCAGGTACTTTCTCTAAGGTTGTGATTTTATCATGCCTCGTATCCCAGGGCACTCACTTTTTTGTTTTCTTTTGCATTGGATACAAATCGAGTGTTAACTTTGAAGAAATGTGCTCAATAGGTAAGTATTGGCAGAATGAAGGAATGAATGAATGGCATTTGAGCCTTGCCTAAAATCCTAATAATAAGCACACAGAGAATTCATGTGTCTTCAAGTCTGGGGGCAAACAGGTGTCCTTAGTACTATAGTCTATCTTTTGGATAAGAGTCTAAATTTGGCTCAATTGAAAATGATATTATGTGAATTAATACCAACTCTACTGTTATTCTAAATCCATTTCCTTTTTTGGATGAAAACATTATTTTGCTGATTCACTATACCTTCATTGAATTCTGGCTGGGTACTAAGCACTAGACTGGCCCTGGGGATCATAAAAACAAAAAAGACTTTATCTTTACCCTCAAGGATTTCATGTTTTCAGTGAGCAGCACATTCTTAGAGGGTAGGGAGATAGAATGGGAATCATTTTCTATAGGACAGACATTGACTTGGGAGGTGAGGTCCTGATGGCATGCCATGCGTACAAAATAGAAAGCAGGAAGCAAATGTGTTGGAGTTAGTGTTGATCTCTTCTGTGACTCTCCTCTATATTGGGTAGATAAATAGTATCAATCATTCAATGGAATAGGCTGTCAGTTCTTTCCTACTAAAGCATAAATTTCATACCATTTCTTCTGAGCGGGTGAAAACTCTTCCCAAATATTCTCTATGAACTTTTGTTTTTCTGCTCCATCTTGCTTTAGACCCTGGAAAGTTGATGCTTTAGAACTTCATTATCCAGGATCCCTTGCTCAAATTCTGTGAAGATTTTAACAAGGAATAAAACAATGAACTTATCCTCAAATAGTTTTACCTCACATCCATAGAGGGGATACATAGCCAGTTCTTAAAGAAATACATGATGAGAAAAATGCAAGTTAAATACAAAGTGCTCTAAAGAGAGAGAAGGTTTGTGGGGGCACAAATTATATTTGGTAGTTGGATTGGGGAACTGGGACGTGGAGGGGCAGTTTAGGAAAGGTGTTATGCTGCAGTTAGTTTGTATTGCCTCTCTGCAGCTTCTTGTTACATTTTCAGGAATTTTGCCTGCTGGTTGATGTCATCTTAAGAGCTCGAAATCGCCCAGAGTAGGAGTATTTACACCACAGAAATTGGCAAACTCTACAACTCGGGATTCCTCCACACAGAGCTAATTGTTAAACACTCACCAGCATCCCGCTGTATGTGGGAGAATCTGGCTCTGACATGAATCTGGAATGGGAAAGGAAAAACTCTAGGTAGAGGACACAGCTCAAGTCTAGGCAAGGAGGTAAGAGAAGCTGTGTGTGTGTGTGTGTGTGTGTGTGTGTGTGTGTGTGTGTGTGTGTAGAACAATGCAGAGGTCAGCATGATTGACAGGTAAGAGAAACATAGGGGAACATTAAGAATAAGGATGCAAGGCAGATTAGGGTCTTCACTATCACAATATTCAGCTAAAGGATTTTGTACATTTTTGTACTTCATTTGATAGACAGTAGAGAGCCATGGAAGGTTTAGAAACATGATAATAAGATGGTCAGAGATGATGGTGTACAGGTTGTTTAATCTGTCACCCAGGATCAAGGTCACAAAGTCTGCTGAAACTCCTTATCTCAGGTTTTCCATGTACAGTTTTCAAATCTTATAGCTTCAGCATTCACAATTTTTGTTCATTCCATCCCCTCATTTCCATTGCAGGTGGGAAGCTTGGCAGCTGGCCTAGTGATATAGGAATGAGGTTTCTGTCTTTAGAAGGCCTTTTCCACAGCAAAGTGACATATTTGGCATTTTAGTGGTGTGAGGTAAGAGATCTAATTTAGTTACCGCCCCCAACTCCAATGGCCAGCTAGTTGTTCCAATGACTAGCTCATCTTTCCTTACCAATTTTAAAGGCCAGTCCACACAGATGATAAAGGTTAAGATCCAAACATATTATCAAATTGTTTTCTGCTTTTCCCAATGAGTTCTGATTATACTAGTATCACTAAGATGATCTAAAACCTTTTCCTTTACTGTGGAGTTTTCTAAGATGTCTTATTAATTGGCTTGTTTTTAGATTCCCTAGAAGCAGACTCTGAGGCTGAGTAGACATTGGGGAAGAGTAATAAGGAAAGGAAGTTAATTAACAAACATTTCTTTATAATGCAAGTTACCATTGTAGGTAATTAGTTTTGAGCTTAACCTGTGAAATAAAAAAATTGTAATAACATGTAGTACTTATTATGTACTAGGCACTGTTCTAAATTCTTTATAAATCTTAACTCATTTATTTTTTTATGACAACTTCATAATTTCTCCACTTTACAGATGAGGAAACTGACACAGGGAGAGATGAAGTCTGTGTCCAAGGTCATGTAGCTTGTAAGAAGCAGGTCCAGGAATCTGCAGGACTTTCATAGACTGTAGGACTGATTATCCAGGGGGAAGTATTCTTTATAGTAAAGTGGTTGAAAAGCCAGGGCTTCTGAAATTACATCACTGTGAAAATTGGTACAATTGCTTTTGTCCTTTACTAGTAAAATGTTTGTGAAACCCAGACATGGCCCTTAGATATGCCATTCTAATTTGAAACAGAGTAGGCAATAATTTCCCAAAGAAAGCCATTTAAAAAATAGGATTAAAGGAGAATATCCACTTGAATGATCTTAAAATGGACTTATTCTAATGTTGTATGCCAAATGAGGAATGAGGGAAAACACGAAAACAAAAACCTTTTGTTTTTCTGGAATTGGTTTATATATCCAGCTTCTTTCCCTCATCACTATACATCAGAAATTAAAATGGTGAAAATTTTTTTGCTTTTCACTTTTTTTTTTTAATTAAAAATACTGTTATAGGCCTCTGATGTTGTGAGAATGTTTAACTTTTAAGTTGCATTTCGTTTATCTGTCTCATTGATGTAATTGGTGCTCACTCACCTTGGGGTACAGGTTAATAACCTCCTAACCTGAGGGGAAAAACGGATGATAAAAATCACCCCATGGTTTAGGTGATCATTTAAGTCACCGTCTCTCTTTTTAAAATAATCAATTTCTTGCCCTTTCTGCCCATGCAAAATTGTGCTTTCTAAAGCTCTGTTAGCCATGAAAAAAATTAATTACTTCTTTTGAATATATATAATTCTTATATTCAAAAGAATTATAAATAAATTACTTAAAAAAAATAGACTTTGGTTTGCATCATAGTGGCAAGAAGATAAAGTATTTTTGTTTCATGTACCTATATTCAAATTGGAGCATGTTTGTGATTTGCAATATATACTATAAGCTGTTTTTCTTATTTATATCTTAAGAGCAATGTTGGTTAATGTGTTCCTTAAGCACATTAGTTAATTAATTAATCTTGTGGAAATTTATGTAAAGATAACAACAGAGTTTTAAGAAATGTACAAAAGTTGTTAGTCAAAAAGTATCCCAATGCGATGTAACTCCCATCATTATGTGTTGTAAATAAAACCATTTTAGTGTAACAGCTAACATTTCTGTGCCAGTAGCACGTAGTACAATATTTTGCACATTGTAGCATTGAATAAAAGCTTGTTGAACAGATAGATGAATGGATGTGATGGTTAATTTTATGTGTCAACTTAGCTATGTCATGGTACCCAGATATTTGGTCACACATTATTCTAGATGTTTCTGTGAAGGTATTTTTTAGGTGAGTTAACATTTAAATCAGTAGACTTTGAGTAGAGCAGATCACCCTCCGTAGTATGGGTTGGCCTCATCCAATCAGTTGAAGGTTTTAATAGAAAAATGACTGAGTTCCTCTGAGAAGTTGGAATTCTGCCTCTAGAATTGAGATGAAATATTAACTTTCTTGGGTCTCCAGCCTACTAGCCTACTCTGCTGATTTGGGACTCGCCAGCCTCCGCATTTGCATGAGCCAGTTCCTTAAAATCTGTTTCTTCCTTTCCATTTTCTTTCCCTTTGCCTCTTTCCTTCCTTCCTTCCTTCCTTCCTTCCTTCCTTCCTTCCTTCCTTCCTTCCTTCTTCCTTCCTTCTTCCTTCCTTCCTTCCTTCCTTCCTTCTTCCTTCCTTCCTTCCTTCCTTCCTTCCCTTTTCCTTCCTTCCTCCCTCCTCCCTCCCCCCCTCCTTCTATTCCTTCCTTCCTTCCTTCCCTTCCCTTCCTTCCTTCCTTCCTTCCTTCCTTCCTTCCTTCCTTCCTTTCTTCTTTCCTTCCTTTCCTTTCTCTCTTTCCACACATTATTGGATATTATTTCTATTTTTCTGGAAAACCCTGAGTAATATAGGATGATAGTCATTAAATAAATATATTATGTCTTGTGCAATTGTATTGGAGTTGCAAAGGGAAAAAATGTACTCTCTCAAGATCTTGTGTTGAGGTAAACATCAACATGGTTATTACCATTGAAATTATTTTGAAACTAATTTGTCTTGTGGTGAAAATTCTTTTTCTTTCTTTTTTTAAATTTCTTTACCAAAGCCTTCCTTTATATTTTATATCTTACACTGTCTTATTAGACAAAATAAGAGAAAATAAAACCTGTGTCTATCTTACAGCCATCAGTAATTGTAAAGTAGGGGAATGTAGGTGGCATAATAACAGAGTTGTGCACACCAGAGGACAGAAACACAGGGAGCAGCCATGGAGGAATTGTAGAACAACATTTGGGAAAGACCATTTCACTGTTATTTCTGCCATGTACCATTGGCTCAAGCCCATTGTGAGGCCATGGCAAGGGTTTAGTTGTGAATAAAGGTACAGATTTAGGGCCAATCATTCCACCTGTACTCTATATGATATGTATAGTTCTGTACCTTAAAAAACTTTATATATCTGTTTATGAGATTTCCTTTTAGTCCAGCAAAACTTGATTAGTATAGATTAGCATTCCATTTGGTAGATAATTAATAAGAATATTAATTAAAGGGTTGGATAAAGAGCTCCTTTTCCATATAAACTATTGTGATTTTTGATGCCTAATTCGATGAAATGTTTCATGAGGGTAAAACCTTCCCATTGGGAGTTACACACATTACCTTAATTCTTTGAGCCAGTTATTTCTTCTGATGTAGACATCTTTACAGTGTTTTTACAATTGAGGGATTATTGATCAATTTGCCAGCACTATAGATTTTCATTCAGCAACAGGGCTTCTGAAAGTAAGGCAGAATTGCCTTTGAGAGAAACTCCTGTCCTATAAAATTTTTAAGAACTGAAGCAATGACTATCTATTTTGATTATTTTAAGTGCAGCCCTTTTTGGCAGTGTGGTACAGAAGATGACCTCTTTGAGCCCTTTTTAGTAGTGTGAGTTTAAGATTCTTTGCTGGAAGAACTAACTGAATCTCTTGGAGAAGTAGATCAACAAGGGACTCATAAGTGTTCATTGTTTTACATATGAGAGTCTTTTGCTGCTCTGAGGATAAAGACTGGCTCATTCCTGGGGATTAAAGGGTTGCAAGGCAGGCCAAATGTTAAGCAGCTGGCCTCAAGTAAAGTTTATATTCTAAGCCTTTCTTATATATCCCCCAAGGATTTCATGTTTACTAAAGAATTCAGAATGAATTTGCCATTAGTGCGTGTTGGTATCCTCTAAGTCTTATCATATAGGAAATGGAGAGGAAGTTTAGGAAGACAAAAGTAAGGAGGTATAACAGCAAGTGTGAGTGAGAACCAAGGAAATTTTATAGGCTTGCCAAACAATTGTGGACCCAATAATGTTTTTGAAAATACTGAAGGCTAGACTGATGAAAATTTCATATTTTCACCAACTGAAACAAAGATCCAGAATTAGGAAAATGGAACTTGGTGGTTTAAATTTCCTATACTCTTTTTTTTTTTTTTCAGTAGTAATCCTTTTAAAAAAAGGATGTACTTCAGAGGTAGAAACACAATCTTAACAAGATGGTTTATGCAAAGTGCTTCAGACATGGTGTTCTGTGATATTAACTGAGGACCAACATGGCAGCAGTTGAGAAAGCACCAATGACTCTATTTCTAGGCACAAGCATGAGTTACTGTTGGTATTTTTGGAGAGGGATGTATCCACTGAGATCCAAGGTCAGTTCCAGTTTCATGAGGAAGTTTCGCTTGATCTTTACTTTTTACCCTGTCAGGATTCTGAACAGCAGCACCCCTCAGCAAACCTTGCTTCATTGTGAACATTTTGTTTTAGTCTTTTCTATAGCAAACATGCATACATGAAATAGACAGTGGGGCTTTGAGGCAGGGACAGATCCAGGATTTGTGGGGCCTAAAACATGTACAATTTTAGAGCTCTCTTTAAGAAAACACAAAACAATGGGTACAAATTATGTATGAAAGTAAATATTTATTTTGGAAAAAAAACCCCCGAAATTACAAAGGTTAAAAAGCAGACAGATACAACAAAAGCCATATGATCTGGGAAAATAATAAAATATTTTAATTGATTACCAACATACTTCATTGGTACTTTTATCCTTCTAGTTTTTAGCTGCATAGTCTTGACAATGATTTTTAAATTTAATTTTAATTTTTCCCAGCTTTATTGAGATGTAATTGACATTTGACATTGTATGTGTTTAAGGTGTACATGATGATTTGATACACGTATTTGACAATGATTTTTAAATTTTGCTTTCTAGTCAGAGGGCAGAAAGATAATTCAGTCTTTTTTTCCAGCGCGATTGATTGACATTTTTTTAATTGTTGAGACTTAGAAAAAATTGTTATAGTGTCTTAACTCTTTACTGGTAATGCCACATAAAAATTTAAGATTGTTTAGTATTCAACTTTAGAATACTTGCCCCCAAGTTTGTTTTCTGTTTGGGCTATGAGATTTCAAGGCATTTCAATTTTTTCAGAATAGTCTTGGTCTTTGAATTGATAGCACTCATTGTTATCGATGTCCTGTACATTGTTTTAGGTTATTTTCATCAGTATCAGAACTTCCTGTCAAATCAGGAAGAAATGTAATATTTTCCCTAATGTGTTCATTTGGGTTCCTCCTCTTTATTAATATAATGATCCAACAATCCAAGAATGTATTCATTATGACTAGTCACCATTTATCTTTTCCTTTAATGAAATTCTGCTTTTGGTATGATTTAAACATTTTTGATACAATTCTTTTCTTGAAGTCAGAGTAATTTCTATGGATTGCAACTCTCATCTTTATCTCTTTTGTTATATATTCCATTAATTTTTATCTGAACTTTCAGTTTTTTAATAAATAAATTTAAAGAAGCCAAAAGAAGTTGCTCTTTATATATATCCAAATCAAGAGTCTGTAATGTCTTATTTTATTAAAACCCTATAAGACACCTTTCTAAATTATAGTTAAAATAATATGTTTGAACTTTCCTATTAAAAAAAGAAAAAAAATGTATAGTGCGTTTCAGTTGTACATACTATCATTTCTGACAGGAGAGAGCTTCTGTTTTGACTATGCATTGATGAGAAATGAATTCTCTGCTTGAAATTTTATGCATCTAATGATTGGAAGAATTTTTTTACAGACTAGCTTCTGGCTCTATATCTTTCAAACCTTGTCATATCATGATACAACTCCTGACTCTGCTCCTTCATGTCATCTAGATGGGTAAGCGGGCACAGTGGGAAGTATGGAGTCCTCCTAGAAGCTATTCTTCTGGGAAGATGAGTAATATTTTAACTATAGATGAAAGGGACAGCAAAACACATTAGTATATCCCATAAACCCCAAATCAATGTATTCTCAACACAACTTCCCCTTTACCAAATATCAAAAATGCTTGCAGTCACTCTGATGCCACCTGACGGAGGGGAAGAGTGACAGAGAAATCAGAGTGAGATGACACAATGTCTTAAACTAATTATGATTAAAAATATATTGGCTTTGAAAATTTTATAAAAACATTGCTAAGACCTCTCCAGGGCTTTGAAAAGGGGCTGCGCAAGTAAGAAGTCCTAAAACTGAAACTTCATTAGCTTTAGGTAAAGATGCCTTAGCTGTAAAGACAAAATACAGTTTTGTATGTTCTACTGAGGTTTTCTTTTGCACATGGTTGTAAGTGCCTTTCTGGGGCATAAATTTTTTTCACACATTTCCCTAAGATAGTTTTTGCTTCTAAATATTTTACAGAATACTTTACTTATTATCTCTTCTTTCTGATTTTTCCTTTTTTAGTTCCCTCTATCCATGCATTTATCTTGAAGGAAACATCTCTCTGGGCATATGTATCTTCAAGGACTTATGCAATTTTAACTTGAGAGTGAAGCCAGATGTTTCCCCAATCCTTTATAGTTCCACTTGAAAATGGTTCACGTATACATCGGTTTTCATTGAGTTTCAGAGGCTTCCTTAAACCTACCTTAAGCATCATATACATACTGTTTTTTGCTGATTTTTATTTTTCTTTTCAAGATACTTTTTTAAGTTTAATTTTGCATTAAATTTTTGATTACAGTTATTTATAAGTTACATATACAAATGGGGGCAAGCCATTTGTATATGAGGATGTGACAACTGGGACGATGGTCCCTCATCAAAGATTTGACATGTAATGATAAACAAATGATATTTCCATCTGTACCATGTGCTTCCTTCTATTGGTGTGTGTAAGAGATTTTCTAGGGCGACATGAGGGCAGCAGGAAATTGCTGACTCACTCATAGTTATAAAAGTACTGGTGATGAAGACATATGATACTACCAAGTGAGCAAAAGCCATAAACTCCAGAGAGCTTTGGCCACCTATTCCTTGGCTTTTTGGCTTTAATTTTGTGAAATGAATCCACCAGCTTTAACACTAAGCTAAATGGTAGCTAGGTATTATTTCCTAATGAAGAGAGTATTTTTTTTTTTAACGTAATGAACTTACTCTTTACAGAAATAATTTTCTCATATCTATTTGTCCAGCAAACTAATAGCTAAAGATTTTTTAACAGATAATTCACAGGGAAAACATTATCTGATTATTATGATTTTTTGAGATTACCTTCTTAATTAAACTAAAATCCTCTCATTTTCTGGGAAATTCATTGTAGTTCTGATGTGAGAAGCCAAGTGAACAGTGTATATTTCCTCACTGTATTACTCTAATCTGTTTCTTTAGGTCAAGGTTAAGCGGGTCTAGGAAAACAGACATCTGTGTTTGTAATGTAATAAAGTGTAATGAGTGTGGTGACTTTTTCTAATTTACCTCAGCTGGATATGCAAATGAAATGATTAAACTTATAACCCACAACTCTGTGGGGGAACTGATGGGTAACGAAAGTGCACAGTATTTACTATAGCTAATGGGGAAGTTGTTAGATGATAGGAATGTAATACATTATATTTGTAGATGCAGTAAAGAGCTAGTTAGCAGTGTAAATGAGGATTTGGTTATTTAGGAATAACCTTCAAATTGGCAAAATTAGTCCTGACAGCACAATTTAAATAAAAAATCAATCATTTATTTTATGGTATTGAGTTTACTAACTACAGCTTGTTATGTGTATTTAGAGCTCTAGTTTTATAAATGGGAAGTCAGTAGTCTCAATATGGACACAATGCATCAATGCAGTATACTAGTTTTTAAAAATTTTTATGTAATATTTTTCTTCGAGAAATGAAAAATTTTCACAATGATCAACTAGTTAATCCCATAACATACTTGTCAGGAAGGCAAGCGTCAGGGTTATAATAATAACTTTATAGATGTAAACATTATAGACTCAGCCATTTGCTCAAATTCTACATTAAGGACACAGAGTGAAACTTAGGTATTTGGTCTCAGCCAGTATTTAGATAAAACACTGATTTTCTTCCCACAGTCAGTTATAAAATTTTCTATTTTGCAACCTGTGTATGTATATACTTTCCAGCCTTCCCCTTTTATACTCAAATGATCTTCCCTTAAGTATTCTACAGTCTTAGGGATAAATTAGTAAATAGTTGCAAAACAGTGTGAAAAAGGTAAATCCATCATGTTAAGGAAGCATAGAGAAGGTCTTCTTCAGACTGAGCCTGAAGGAGGACTGTGCATAAATCATTCATGAAAACATGGACTCTTATTATTAGAAGGGGCAATTGGGTCAATTTAGTCCACCTTCCTCATAATGCTGCATGAATTGCTTTACTCTGTAACATCCTTCTTGACCAGGGATCATCTGACTTGAGCCCTTGCAATTGCAGGAAGCTAGCAGGTATATGGAATTGCTGATATGCAACCATTTTTGACCTCTACAATGGCAATTTCATATGGTTCATCCTAAAAAGTTCTTCCTTATCAGAAGCCAAAATATAACTCTTTGTCCCATTGCTACATATGCATATTCTAGAAACTGTTCAGAAAAAGAGTTGTAAACTCCATTTTTTGTACACTATTCTGATATTTCACATTTCTTTTTTTCACACTTTTAAGTATTAAATATAAGAAAAGCAACTTGAACCTATATTATTTCAAAATTGTGTCTTTAAAAATTATCTGTATATTGTAAGTAGAATTGACATTTGCCTCCATGTGTCCCAGTTTTGTTTCTACTCTCTTGGTCTGTATACTACTCTATTATGCTCTATTGGAGATAAAATGAGATAAGGAGGAATAGGGCTCCACCATCAAACCTTTCCCTAAATTTCCCTAAATAAGAATCATGTTTCCTCAATAAAGCTGGAAAAAGAAGTCATATTTCTCCTTATATTTCTGTATTTCTTAAAACAACTCAAAAACTGACAGCACCATAAAATAAAGAAAGCTAAGAGATATGGAATGGAAAACAAGCCTCATCACTAGAATGAATTAGGATCTGCTGAAATCTTACTTGAAAATGTTTTACACGTATCCCAGTAATTCAGTCAAGAATCGTCAGTGGAGGTTAAAACTATTGGGTAAAAGTTTGATGAGGAACAGGATATTGACATAGTCTTAAACTCTCTCCATACAAATTATAAAGGGAAAAAGAGTAACTTTAGAATGATGAAACCTGACAGACACCACCTAACCAAGTCATCAAAGTTAATATTACCACTAATGGGACAAAAATGACAGTGTGTGCCTCCTGATATAGTACACTAAGGACACAATTTTGCTAAAGTGGTATCCCTGTAAAAAATGTATTCAGTGTAACCTGAATCTAATCTTGAGAAAACATTATTAAATTCAAATTGAGGGACATTTTGCAAACTAATTAATCTGTTATCTTAAAAAATGTCTATATCATGAAAGACAAAGATGGGTCTCCAGATTAAAGGAGACTAAAGAGGCATGACAACCACATGTAATGTTTGAGGTTGGATTGCATCTCATACTAATGCTGTACAGAATAGTATTGGGACAATTGGAGAAATATGAATATGGAATACTTAGTGACTAATGATATTAATATTAAATTCCTGACTTTGATAACTGTACTATAGTTATATGAGAGAATATCTTTATTCTTAGGGAATAAAGGATTTAAGTGTTAAAGGAAAGATATATGCAACTTACTCCCAGATGGTTAATAAAAAATGTTATGGGAGTTCTTTCCCCTAATATTGCAAATTTAAACTGAAATTATTTCATAATAAAAAGTTCTTAAATGTTCTCCATTAAAAATCTATAGATCTGCTGGAATTTCTCCCTTTGATTTCATATAGGCCCATATAAGCATTAAAATAATCAGAATGTTAGCTCCTGAAAGGAAGAATGAAGAAATGGTTCCAAATGTTACCAAGGTTAGGGCACTTTTTTTTTTATACTGGGTTTTATTCATATTTTAACAGTTTGGAAATCAAGGTGAATCTTGCAATTGATTGTACGTACCATAGTTTGTAGCGTTTTCTTTCTTGGTGCTACGTAAAATAGTGATTTGATGAATGTCAGATTTGATAAAATATGGTAGTCATTGGTCCTGTAGGTCCTGGGTTAATTTAAAAGAAGGCAGTACATTGGTAGATTTTATTTTGTTTGTGAAATCCTTGGGAGATCCTAGGCCCTGTGTGGCACCTAAAGCTTCTCAAAGGCTGGTATATGTAACAAAGGAACTCCTTATCCAAGCACAACATCTCAGTCTTCTGCTAATTTCAGCCCCTCCAACACAACATCCTACTTATCCTCTAAACATGATGGGATAAGGGTGCATGTTCCTCTCTATATCTCTGTATTTCTTAAAACAACTTTTCAGAAACTGTAAGACAGCACCATAAAATAAAGAAAGCTCAGTGGGTGTGGGGAGAAAACATTATTAGAAGAGATGTAAACGATTAACTTGCCACTGTAACTTTCATTTTGAAATTGAGAAGGTTTTTTTTGTATTTTTTCCCAGTTTGCTCCTGGCCTCACCTGACATACTAAACATAACTACCAAAGATTCTAGCTTTACTAAAATTTTGGATGCTTGGGTCCCTCCTGCAAATCAAGGTTCGATAGAACAGAGATGCTACATATTATCTAGGGCAGTTATTCTCAAAGTGGGGTCCTCAGACTGGCAGTATCAGCATCACTTGGAAACTTGTTAGATATGCAGGTTCTTGGGACACCCTCCCCCATCACCTACAGAATCAGAAACTCTGGGGCTGGGACCCAGTCATCTGTGTTTTCACAGTCTTCCTAGGGATTCTGGTGCACGCTAGGCAAAGTTTGAGAACCAGTAATCTGGGGGCAATGTGAAACACAAGGGAAACAGGTTGCCACGGGTGATTCTGTTTAATGGAGAAGGAAATATGATAAAAATTATAAGGTTATTTCTAAGCAGCTATGACTCCAGACCCCCTGTGCTTAATTGGTTGCCCAAAATGCATACCATTTCTAGCAGGAAGAACAATTTGCACTTGTTCACTTGAGTTGATGGCACATCGCAGGTGCTTCACTCAGATGAGAATAGTGGAAAAGAACACTTGACATTAGGGATCCCAATGTGTGCTGGTCAGCTCTTCTAAGTTTTGCTATTTTGATTTTAACTCACTTTTTTTTGTGGTTTGTTTCTTCTTTTATTTATTTTTTTTAAGGTGTAGGGATGGTGTGCATTATGTAAGATTAGAAGGTTTGATCTATTAGTGGTTTTAGTTTTTTTTTTTAATAGGAAATTTTATGCTATGCAGTTGAGTTAGTTGCAGGTACTCCCATGAGAGTTTAGTTTGACTTTAGTCCCTCAATTTTTTCTGTAGCCACACAGAAAGCATCTCTTATTGATTTTAGTTCTGAGTTGGTTTCAATTGATTGGCTTTCTCTTCGTTATGGGTTCTGTTTACTTGCTTCTTTGTATGCCTGGGATTTTTAATTTAAAAAAACTTTTTTTTTTTTGGATGTAGACATTGTGAATTTTACTTTGTTAGGTGCTGGATATATTTGTATTGTATAGATATTCCTGAGGTTTGTTTGGGACACAGTTGAGCTACTTTGAAGTTGTTCAGTCCTTTGGGTCTTGCTTTTAAGATTTTTTAGGCATGATCAGGTTGTGTTTAGTTTAGGCCTACCTATTCTCCTCTATTGAGGCGAGACACTTTGAGTACTCTGCCCAAAGCCCCTTGATGTATGACGTTTCCTAATTTGGTTGATGGGAGCAGACATTGTTCTTGGCCCTGTGTGAGCTCCAAGTTTCATTCCACTCAAGCCTTCATGTGTTTCTCTCCCCAGCATGTATGTGGGGGAAGTTCTCTTCCACTGTGTGCTGGCCAGTTCTCTACTGAAATTTGAGGAGGAGCCTCTGCAAATCTCTGGAATTCTCTCTCTGGGCATGTCTCTCCTCTCTATGCTCTGGCCTAGGAACTCTAGCTGCCTGCCTCCCCTGATTTCTCAGCTCTATATCTTCAACTCAGGGAGTCACAGGGCTCTGTGTCTGGGTTCTCATCTTCATGCGCTGTGGCCTGAAACTCGTTCTAGGCCCTTAGCTGGGGCAATCGTAGGGCTTACCTTGTTTGTTTCCCATTTCTCATGGATCATTGTCCTTTGTTGTCTAATGTCCAATATCTCGAACACTGTTGTTACACATATTATGTACCATTTATAATTGAGGTAGGAGAGAAATCCAGTTTCAGTCATTCCACCTTAGCTGGAAGTGGAAACTCGTAATGATTTTCTATTATAGTCATAGAAGTTAAAACAATTCATAATTTTTAAAAGATGGTGTCTTCATTTAAAAACTCAAAATGCTGGCTCAAGCTTAGGGGATGTAGGGCAGTTAAAACACTGTAAATTTGTGGGCAGTCAAATAAGTATGTAGTATGGGTGTAAACACACACACATATGCATATGTAAAAAATTCATTGCTCTGGTTAAGTGTTACAATGCTAGGTACTCTGGATTCTGTACTCATTGTAGCAACATCATCTGTGGAAACACATCCCCTCCCTGGGTTTCCTCTTAAGCTTTTCATTTAGTGATGCTTTCTCCAGGTGATATTCGGATATACAGGTGTGTCAGTTTCCTAAAACCAAAGTCAAAGCAGAATGAGAACCACAGAACCTTTTATAATTCTATTTCTTTGGTTGTACCATCATCATTATTTATAACCAATCTTCAAATAGTAAAATTTCCCAAGTTTATTTATAAGGAGACCATACTCCAAGCTATTAGTGAGATAATTTTTGAATCTAAGTGGAGGTCATGACATGGGCTGGAAAAATCAGATTAGGGCTTTAGAAAACATCCAAAACAGGTAAAAAATGATAGGACACAAATTTTTAGTTCAGATGGGCTGAACTCTTAATAAGAATGTGCAGTTTCTACTTAGAAGTGGATTTTGCTGTTCCTCTTTGTTTTAATAGAGAATTTTGTTACGAGTGAAAATAGGCATGATTCAAAACACATTGTTAAGTGAGTAAAATGGTTTGTTTTTACTGAAAATGCCTGGTGAGTTGATGGGGTGTTACATGTATTTCTGCTATGTTCAGTTATTCATATCTGATGTACAACTAACCACTGAACTTACATTCTGGTAAACAGTCACTAAAATTTGCCTGGAGGCAGTTTCTTAAATACAGACATGGTGATTGGAGAGAGTTAATTTACTTCTTGAAAGACTTGATTTGAATACTAATTCAAGATGTAAATGTCACAGTTTGCAAGCTTCAAGAGTTACAGTGATTATTCCACAAGTACAATATTTGAATAATTATAACATTTTTTTCATTATGGAAGAGAACAGATAATCACTCAGCCAGCCATAAGTACCAGCAGTTATTCTCCTAGTCTTAAACATAATTCGAATTCATTGTTTTTATGATAGTAAATATGCAATTTGTAATTAGACGTTAATTACTAAATAACATGGTTTTTCAGTTTCGATCTCTGATATTTGACTACATGCATTTTCAGAGGCATATGCTAACTAAATGATGACTCAGTTTCTTAAAAAAATAAAAATGGCATTTGAAAAAAGGATTTTAAACTATATCCAACTTGAGATAAATATGGACTATATTGTCAGTGTTTCTTATGCTAATGATTTAGTTGACTGAATTGTCTTAGATATTGAAGTAAATCCTATGACTTACTTTGAAATCTCATTTTACTAGATTAAAATTATTTATCTAAGCTAGGTACATATCTAAAATGATTTTTCTCAAAGTGATGAACTCCATATCAGCTATATCAGTATTACCTAGGATACCTGTTAGAAATGAAAATTCTTCAGGCCCATGAATCGGAAACGGGCTGGGGCCCAGTCACGTGTGTTTTAACAAGCCCAAGGTAATTCTGATATTTGCTAATATTGGAGCACCTGTGATCTGAAAGAATGCTTTTCCAATTGCAAACAGATGCCAGGAAAGCTGCTTTTCACAAGAATTTTCCCCAATGTTT
Source organism: Pteropus medius (assembly GCF_902729225.1). Taxonomy (NCBI): domain Eukaryota; kingdom Metazoa; phylum Chordata; class Mammalia; order Chiroptera; family Pteropodidae; genus Pteropus; species Pteropus medius. The sequence goes on from NW_024353909.1 coordinate 1,851,205, forward strand.
ATTTGCATCTCTGAAACTCCTGTCATAAATCTGGTTTTGAACTGTTAGTTGAGGCTAATTAGGATTTGAACCTATTTAGAGTGAGTAAGTGCAGCCTCCTTAAACCATTTTTTTTTCAATTTAATGCCCAAATGATCATTTCATTGCTTAGATGAAAGTAACTAATTTGTCTTATGTTTTCCAAACTGTAACTAACTCAAGCTAACCAGCAGAGTTTCATCTAATTAGATCAATTCTTGATGGATAAACTCACTAGAACTAATCTGAATGCAGAGATTTACTTTTTCATTTTGTCTTTCTCCCCCACAAAAGGAGAGCAAGAGCTAACGGCCTCTAGTTAGTGCTTTCATCTGTACCATTTCCACCCTGCAATTTACTGTCAAGGAACACACTTAGATTTCTTTCCATATAGATTTGCTTCAACATAGATTGGCTTTGATGTCTGAATAATTGTTGCAAGCTAGAGGACCAGGAGTCAGCTCTTAGCTTTAGGAGAACTTAAATTGATAGTAGACTACAGGCTTTATTGGGCTTGGCTTTATTGGGCTTGGCTTTATTGAGCTTCACAGTGTTGCAGTTCTTTACAAAATGAGGGCAAGACCCTCTGTCAGCAAAGAGATTACAACTCGTTTTATTGCGAGACTCGCTTTATTGTGGTGGTCTAGAACTGAGCCCGCAATGTTTCCGAGGTATGTCTGTGTTTCAAAGCCAGGAAGAGGGAAAAATGTGTTACCCTCTTGTCTGCCAGGGGAAAAGAAAGACCTTTGAAAGGTGAGTTTGAGAATTTTTCTACCCTTGTAGGACAGAAGTTTCTTAAATTAAACACCATATCTCCTTAAAGGGTTCATAGTATTATGAAAATTTATGGCTGTGCACAGTGATAGAAAATCATTGCTTGTGATGAGAAATTTCTCCTGTGAGTTGCAGCGAAGGATATTTGTTCTCTTTGAGTTGCAATGAGTATTGGATATTAATATTATGAAATTTAATCTGACATTCAGGCAGTTGTCAAGTTCTTTATTCTTATTTAGATGGCCTCATGAGATTCATGCTCTGATAAGCAATGAAAGTTAGTGGCGGCTAAATCTTAGCATGAATTTCAGACATATCTACTATTCTTGTACTCAGAGGTATGTGCAGATAGTTTCTGAAAAATAGGTTAATTTTGGTAGTCCTGTGCCTTCTGTACTAAACATCCCAAAGTAGCTTTTATAAAGCAGTAAGTTTGGAAAAGCAAATCCCTTGGAGATACATGGGGAAAATGGATAGGCAATTTTTTTCCTGATAGTTTCATGTGTAATTATCACTGGATACCTTGTTATTATGTTTTTATTTTTGTAATTAAATGCTAATAAAGCCATCAGTTATGGCTTCTAGTAGGATTACCAATGTATAATGAATATAGTTTTTACGGGCCTGAATAACTGTATAGATTTAGGATTATACATTTGTACAGCTGTATGTAGCTCTCCATTCTCTAGTTTCACTTCTTGAAAGTAGCTGCTTCCAACTCTTTTAGCTATTTTGTTCAGGATTTTTCTCCTAAATGACCTGTATACATTACTACTACTTATATCACCCCACTTTTAGACATTATCCTTGACATTTTAGTAGGAAGATGAGGATTTTTTAGCCTTTTTACATAACTCACCTTTCCATCCTATACTCATGTACTTCACTTTTCTTTATTATTCAAATACAGTTATGCTATAATTTTTGGTTAAATTTTAATATTTATATTATTTTGACTATGTTAATATTGTTCTTAACTGAGCCATATACTGTTCTATAATTTGATTTCCTTTCTGGTACCACATTTTTATTTTCTTAGAAATAATTTCCATTTCTGTTTGTTTGCTCAGATTTTTGGGTATATGTCACTAAATCTTTCCTTGAAGTTTCCATTTTGATCACTCGTTTTGGTTACCCTGTTTTTTTTAGTCCACATATCATGCAAGTTACTCATTTAAAGTGAAATTCAGTGATTTTTAGTACATTCACAGATATGTGAATCACAGATATGTGACCATAGTCACTTCGAGAACACTTTTTGTCACCTAAAAAGGGAATCTTGTACACTGCTTTCCCCCCCACCTTCTAGCCATAAACGACCACTATTTTCTGTCTCTTATATTTGCCTTTTCTGGACATTGCATATAAATGGAATCATATAATACATGGTCTTGTACACATGCCTTCTTTCACTTAGCATGTTTTCAGGGTTTATCCATGTTGTAGCATGTGTCATTATTTTTTATAGCTGAGTAATATTCCATTGCATTTCATTTATTCCATCACATTTTCTTTATACATTCTTCTGTTAATGGACATTTGGGTTGTTTTTACCTTTTGGCTATTATGAATAATGCTACCATGAACATTTTTGTACATGTTTTTGTATGGACCTATGTTTTAAATTGTCTTGGGTATATACCAATTAGTGGAGGTGCTGGGTTATCTGGTAACTCTTTGTTTAACCTTCTGAGGAACTGTGCTAGACTGTTTTCCACAACAGATGCACCATTTACATTCCCACCAGCAGGGTAGGAAGATTCTGATTTCTCTACATCTTTATAAATACATGTTTTCATTTGACTTTTTGACTTTAGCCATGTTAGTAGATATAAAATGGTATGTTGTTGGGTTACCCTGTTTTCTAGATCCTGTGTCTCCCTTCATCGTGGTTTACTTTCTAGTTTTGTTGGAGCATAACCTCCAGTAGCTTTCTGAAAAACAGTGAACAGGAGATGAATTATTTTAGGTCTTACATATCTTAAAATTTTTATTCAAATGGTATGAAGTGCCCTAGGAGGATTTTTAATTGTATTATTGTAATTTTGTATTCTTTTTCTTAAAGGGAGCTCACTAAAGTTTTAAAGGTTCAGGCTCCACAAAATGAGGATTCACCCCTTGTAAACAGACACCATATAAATTCTTTGTGTGTCCTATGATTACAGTCTAAGGCAGACCAAAGACTTCTCTAGCTAGATTTCCAGTCTCCTGCTAAAAGCAGGTGCCCAATTATAATCTGGTTGACGATAATAGAAAACCAACACATTCCATCCTTTGAGAAAAACTGCATTCAGATAAACATTATGGGGTCTCATAATCAGAGAAGTAATTAAAAACAAAAATATTTATAGCTCCATTTCAAAATGAACATTCCTAGAAAGACTTTCTCTTTGTACAACTTTCTCTTTCACATTCTGCATTTTTATAGCTTTATTTATGATAAATAGGTTTCTTGGAAAGGCGAGGACAGAGGACTTTGTATAAAAGGACCCTGAGCAAAGCTTTTAAAACTTGTTTTTTTGATATTGCTCTCCTTTCCTAAAGTTCCGTACTCTAAGCAGATGCTAAAAGATGTCTTTTCTTCATGAGTCTCTTTGTCATCCTTGTGTGTCCCTTTAGGATGCTGGGGGCTGAATCTTCTCCATTCTTCCCTACCTGCTTATGTAGACATTTGTGTTTCAGCTTTTTCAGGTGCTGCTCAGTGCTCCATTTTCCATTCATCTTCCAAACTCTAAATATACCTTTTATTTGTTGTGTTCTCTTCACCTATTTTCTTTGTACTTATCAGTATGTACATATTATAAAGTATTCCTTAATATCACTTTAAGGGACTTTTAGGAACAGAGATAAGATATCTGAACCAGAGACCCTCCATACAGACTCCCAACTGGCCTATTCATCTCTATACCCTTGATTCTCCCCTCTGAGTACATCAGTCATCTGGGGGGCTTCTTAAACAATAGTGCTGTTCTCACCTTCAGTTTCTGACTCAGCAGGTCTGGTGTGGAGCTTGAGAACTGCATTTCTAAAAAGTTCCTAGGTGATGCTGATGCAGCGGTATGGGGATCCCACACCTACTGCTGTAAGCATTAGTTTTCTAAAACAAGTCTGCTTGAGTCAGTGACCGCATAAGCATTTCGATGATCTCTGTCACCATAAGATGATGTTCAAACTTCTTGGCATGTCCTGGATGGTCATATAATTAGAGAAATCAATTAGCCTTTGATTAGCTCAGAACTCTCCCTTGCCCTTGTGGGGGTTGGTAGCTAGATCTCTGTTTTCCTTTGCCTCAGGAGAGTTTGGGGTTGTGGGTAGAAAAGCGAAAGATATATATTTACTTTCCTAACTAAATGTATATATATATTTAGTTATGTCTATAAAAATATATATTGCATATAACTAATTTATATATAATTTATATGTAACTAATATATTTATTTTATATAATCTATATCATTTATATATTATATATGTTATATATATAACTATTTATATATAACTATATATAGACATAACTACATATAACTATATGTGTGTGTGTGTGTGTGTGTGTGTGTGTGGTGTTGTATATGTACATATATATATATATATATATATAATTTGTTAGTTTCTTTTTTTGGCTTTTGTTTTCCTAAAATGGATATACTAAAGGAGTATGCCAAGGGAAGAGAAAGGAAGAGGAACAGGGAGAGAGATTTCTTGTAGTTTGGGAAGATGCTGGATGGTGGCAGAAGCTAGGGTTAAGGACTTTGTCACAGATTTCCAGATATTCACTGTGGCTAAGAAACAGCCTGGGAAGGTGTTGGATGGAGGTTCACCCTTTGTTCTGATGACTATCAAGTTTCTTTTGACACTGATTGAAAAAGGAATTTTATTTATTTATATTTTTTCTTTTTCTTTTATTTATTTATTTTTATTGTGATCTTAAGCATCTTTTTATTTATGTTATGTTATTTTATTTTTTTATTAAGTTTATTGGAGTAACATTGGTTAATACAATTATATAATTTTCAGGTATACATTATTTGACATCTATATATTCTATTGTGTGATTACCACCTAAAGTCCACTTTCCTTCAGCTACCATATATTTGGTCCCCTTTACCCTTTCCCTACCTCCCCTATATTTGACTCCCTGAAAAATGAATTTTAATTAGAGGAATATTAAATGTGAAACAATAGGCAGTTCAGAGTCATATATAGTGGTTACTAGTATTTGTTGTCTACCTTAATATTTCCAGGGGTGGGGAAGGTGCTTTTAATGTATTATCCCCTTTAACTGATTATTTCTACTTCTCAGATGAGAAAACGGTAGCACAAAGAGGCATCACTGGCCAAAGTCGCACACTGACATGACTCATTTCACCTGAGACATGACATCTTCTAGATAGAATCCTATCACCCTTCTCCCAGCATGACAAGCTGCTTTTCCACCCTGCTCTTAAAACAGTCTGTGTATACATCCCTGCCCATTTTCCCTTGGAAGAGTCAGTCTATGAGTTATATTTCTGTATCATTCTTGGCAACTTTGAGAATTTTACTTTTAGTGTGTATGAACAGTGAGTCAATCCTGTTACTGGCATTTGCAAAAGTAGAAACTGGGAATTGGGAATAGAAGTTGGTGCAATAAAATTTAGAAGACATAAGAGAAGCTGAGGAGAGAGTAACCTGGGTCTTGGGGTAGTGTCCCTGATGCTGTGGGAGGAGACAGGGAGTTAGCATGGGCGCACAGTTCCTGAAGGCCAACGGAGGGAAGTTCAGAAACACTTAGCCAGGCTGAGTAGGTTAAGTAGGCATTGCCCAAAGTGGTGGTGGTGGTGGTGGTGGTTTTTCTCTCTTCCCGTATCATTTTTTTTTTCCATTCCCTCAATTTTTGCTCCTGAAGTCACCTCCCAAATAAACTACCTGTGCTCACCTCCTCACCTGCTCAGGACCTGCCCTCACGCCCAGTGCCTGCCTAGCCTTTTCCTAAAGAGCCTTTAAGACAGAAGAGAACTAACTGTATATTCTTCCACATTAGAGCATGCAAAAGGTTGTCTTGATTCATAAGAGAAAAATAAAGAGAAAAACGAGTATCATAGGTCAGATTTCCACAACATTTTATGGATTTCAGAACTCTTGAAAAAAAACTCTGGATGGCAAACATGTTCATTTGTTTTCTGGATCCCCTCTAAGCCTATTTGTACATTATACCAGGTATCCCGCCTATGTGAAAAAAAGAAAATACTGCAGTGGAGCAGAGTTTGAGAAATCTTTCATATTGAAAGTAACTGCTCTTAACTGTCTAGTAATGTGCCAAATACCTAGGAAAAAATATTTGTCCTTAGATTATGCCTTGAACCTAGCGGGTACTTAATATATTTTTGCAGAATTATGCTCAAAGAACTTACATTCTAATTAAGGAGGCAAGACATGCACTCAATGGGTAAGCACCTCTTAAAGGTGTTATTTAATTAAGGACAATAATTAACAGAATTGATAATAAATGCTTAGAGTTATTCCTCTGGGATTTAGAGCCTACAGTGAGTTGAATTATAGAACTGTGAAAAATGATCTAGTCCCTTCTCTTGATTTTACTGATATTGAAACCAAGAACATTCTTTGCAGAGTCTCTTCTCTTAGTTAAACATACTTATATAATTAAATCTAATTAGAATTAGTATTTAATGCTGTACTTAGAGCATAAACCTAGTCAAAAGGTGGAATATTATCCTCTATATTTTCAGTTTTCTTAAGTTACTTCTTACTCATGTACTTGGTGTAAGGTCCCCTAATAAGTCAGGGAAATGTCAGAACTCGCTATTAGTGTCTTAACTTTTTTCTTCTTCTATTGACTCATCAGCAAAAAATAAATAAAAATAAAAAGGGATCCTTCTCCCGTGCTCTCATTCCAACAGGATAGTAGGTCTGAATGTCAGAGGCAAAGAGGGAAAGGGCTTAGGGGAAAAACTCTAGAATTCGGGAATGTTTGTGACTTGTCTAAAGGGCAGTATAATAGGATGACTTGTTCCATGTCCATATCAAGTCAAATCATATATTTCATTATATTGGGTTAATTAATATAATATTAAAGTTAATATCACTGTTGATTTTTATTTAATGTAGCTACTAGAAAATTTGAAATTAACACTTGGCTTACATTATATTTCTATTGCACATTACTGGTTTATAGCCTATAGTAGATAGGTCAGTTTAAAATTAGCTGATCATTTCTGAAATGAGTAGTACAAAGAAGGGTGATATCTGTCACTTTATTTCCTTCTCAACAGTATAAAAATCTCAACACATTAAAAATATTGGGACCAAATATGGGAGGTGTAACATCTATAGCCAAAAAGACATGTTCCAGTAAAAACATATTTGGGAAGTACTGGTTCAATTCTTTACAAGTGAGTTCTGTTACCTTTAGTGGAAGACAGCTTTCAAATTTTGAGGAGAAAATCCCTTATATTTTACACTAAAAAGTCCCCTTCCTAATTTCTTTTCTGTTTTATTCCAACTCTTTGATATATCTGCCAGGTGATAACTGTATGACTTAGTTTTTTAATGATGGAGTACAATTCCCAAAAACTCAGTGATCAGTGGGTGCCCTAAGCAGCTCATCTTGTCCTGGCCTCACATAAGTGATAGCAGTACGAACAAAGATGTTTAAAGAAGAAAAGCAGGTGTTAGACACTCTACCTTTATCCTACCAATAACATTTTTAAGACTGAGCTCACATTCATTGTGTTAAAATTCATTCACAGACCCAAATTATGAATGCTCCATGTTGCTTTAATCCATTCCATTGCAATGGCTTTAGATTAGATGAAACATCCTGTTGAGCAGCTGAAGAACAGTGGGATTATCACATTTCCCTTTGAAAATCAAGTAAAGACAAAATAAATGGTTAACAAAACTGAGAATATTCAGCTTGCAGGTGTTCATAGGTAATGCAACCCCTGATAGAATCTGTGTCTCTATTCTTCCTTGTGAAATGCCTTTTAAGCAGGCTGAAGAAATTCTTGAGGAAAAAGAAATCATGGGGCAAAAGTTACTTTCCTCTCCTTTTGATATGTTGCTAATTGCATTGTGTAGACTGCAGAGACAGTGCCTCAGAAATCTGAAAACTTTGTTTTGTTAAGCTTTTACTTTTGACTACACCCTGGGTGTGCCAATAACAGTTCTTTATCATCTGTATCTCCTAGAGTGTCGACTCTTAACAATTGATTTTTTTTCTTGGCAAATCTAATTAACTATTTGAAGTATTTCATCAAGTGGTACCCAGTTACTACATATACTTGGTGGGTGGCTCTTAAAGATTCTCTTAAAAACTCGGTTACATCCCAGCACTCTAAAAATTCTTGTCTGCCAGAGCAATTTAAATTTTGTGATTAGTGTCTGCTGGAAATCATAATTCAATAAAGACTAACTCATTTAAAAATGTTTCATACTGGGCATGTATTAGGTAACTTGAGTAACTTAGGAGGCATGGAAAAACATAACAAATGTTCAGGTCTACACAGGAAATTGGAGTGGTAGCGAACAATTTGAAGAGGCTTTTTGTATTTTTTAAAGAAGCTATAGCCAGATTAGGAGGACTGTGTGTGTATCTGTGTGTGTGTGTGTGTGTGCGTGCGTGTGCGTGCACCCATATGTGCACATTTACATCATTAGACACAGTCACCTTTTCTTTTGCTCCCCTAATATACTAGCATTTCCACCAGTCCCCAAATGCAAGTTTTATCATCTGTATAAAAGAAGCCTCTGTCAACATTTAAAATAATAATCAACAAGAGCCCCTGCATTTTTCTTTGTGTAATGCTTGTATGACCCTGGCTTTTCCCCTTGAATGAGATTGTATCAGTCTCTTGCCCTCCTGTCTCTCTTTCTTTCTCTTGTTCCTTTTATGGATATAGGATTATTGCTATAGAAAATATGGTCATGCCATAGGGGAATGTGCCTCCTGCTCAGGGTTTTTTCTTCCCAACTACATCTGCAGACTGCAGCTGCCGCAGCCTTTGAAAAAAAATCTGGGTCCTTATGAAACTGTAATTCTTGAACAATGAATTCTTCCTTCCAGGACACTGTGCATTTCCACTGCTGTTTTGCACGGTCTGCTATTAGTCTTCCCTGCAGTTTATTTGCTGCCCAAGTTCATCATTTGATGTGTGTAGGAATATTTAAAAAAATTTTCCCCCCAGAGAAGTTTGTTTCATCTTTGGAAACATGGGACTTCCTGCTGACTTCACAGGACATCTCCTACTCTTCCCTTCTTTTTTCTATATGCTGCTTATCAGTGCCCACCCCCACATGTCCCTTTTTTATGATGAGGTCTCTCACACTGTTTTCTATTTGCCTCCCAAACCACATTCAGAAAATACCATCCGATGCCCATCTCTCCCCTTCCTATCTCTATTCCAAACCTCTTCATCTTTCAGCAGAGTTGAACTTCCAGTTTCTCTTTTCTTTTTGGAATGTTTTGTCCTTCCATCAATTGTAATTTCCCTTGCTCTTAAAATTAAATCCAGTGCCTAGAGAGATTATGGAGTTTTTTTCCTGAAATTGGGGAAAAATAAAAATATATGTATTTTATTTTGGTACATTTCCCTCTTTTGTCCTCTAAATATTACATATTTGAAACATTAGAGGGACCCATACTGATTTGATGAATGGAAGGCTGCAACCTGCATATAAATAAAAAGACAGGTTATGGTTAATAATTCATCATATACAGAGATACATTCTTGTTTTTTGTACTTTTTTGTACATATCAGACTAAACCAACTTTGATATGTGATTTTGTAGCTCAACTTAACTATCAAAGGTTTAAAAAATGGGTGTTTTTGGAGACCAGTTTGTTCTCCTTTCTCCTTTAAGCTCCACAAGCAAGTAAAACCAAACTATTGATTGTCTTGTAATGATTGCATGGTGTTTCTTATAGATCTTTTAAAAAGAAGAATTAAACTGAGAAAGGAAGCTGATGTTGTTACTTTCTGATTAGTATAGAGGTCCATGCTAACATACAAGCTTCTTGTCAGTTAATATTTTTATGGGGAACTTTTGGTGCCTTTTCTTTTTAAGAAAAATGTAGAGAAAGCAGTTGGCATGTTGACATTAGGCTGTATTGAGGAAAGTGGGTCCCTACTCCCCACATCTGTTCAGTGTTTCTGTTGCCTTTCATTTTCTAAAGTGTTACATATGGAATACATATGTCTTTCTGTTCCAGTACCACAGGGGGAAAAAAAAGGGAAAGAAATAAAAAAGAAAAAATCACAAAGAAATCAATAAACACCTGTTATTCCCAGATCTGCAGTTATTTGGGCTCAGAAGTGCCTGCAGGCAAAGTTAGAACAAAAATCCTAGGATGTCTATATGCCTTCATAGATTTCTTAGCTTTATGAGAGTTTTTTAAATTTTATTTTATATTTATTTCATTTTGTTTCATCTTATTTTATCCCAGAGCGGACCCTTCACCTTCTGTTATTTTACTGCCCTGGATTTGTTCTCTCCAAAGTATATTTCCTCTTTCCTTAGACGCCATATTTTGTATTCAACAAAGTGGAGTTTTTTTCAGACGACTCTAGAATGCAGCCTTGCTTTAGCTCTCTCACCAATTTCACAGCAGGTTTCCTACATTAGATTGCCCCCTGCTGCTTTTAGAACATTAAAAATAAAACTAGAAATAAAATGTTTTGGGTAGGTATTGGGATCTACCATTATAAAAGTATATATTCAGTGAAATATATTGGAACCTAATCATTTGAAAGTAGCTTCAAATGTAAATAATAATTGGTAAGTGCTTTGGCATGTTATATGGAGATTTTAAACTATGTATGTGTATGTGTGTTCATACGTTGCTCCTTTCCACTGAAAGTTACCTATGATTTAGAGGGCATCCTTTTAAATAATTATAAATCATATGGTATGCTTTTTCCTTTGTCAGTTACAGGCAATGTAGTTCCCATAAGTAGGTTCTTACCCAATTGTACAGCATACTTCTTTTAAAAAATATACTTTTCTTTCAGGGCAGGGACCAGAGCTTGCTTATTTTTGTTTCTTAGTCCACTGACTGACTCATAAAAGATATTGTCTGTTAATTTCAGTAGATTCATTCATTCAAAGAAAATAAGATCACTCAAGTTTAATTCATCAAATTAATTTTTGTCGGGCTTAGGATCAGAAGAGTAAATAATGCAGGTAACATTTTGACAGAAATAACTCCCAGCAAAAGTACAGGAAATTTTTAGTAATTTTTAATGTCTGAGGCAGATTATACATTAGCGGCTTGCATTTTTTGGCTATCACAATTTTCTTTCTTTTTTATTCCTGTTTCCTGATTTACCAGCTCACATTTTATATGTAGATTTGACCTTCTGTCCTGGGTACTCCTCCTACACTCCACATATGTTTCTAGGATACACCATAAATACTTGTTTACTAGAACTCTTCTGCTTCTTCTTTTAAACCTATAAGTGACTTGAGGGCAGGAACTGTTTCTGATTCATTTCTGCATCCTCATCGTCTATCCCAGAAATGTCTATTTGCTATTAAATAGTTGACATTGAAATGAGATTTAGATATCCTCCAAAGAAAACTATTTAAAATATGAAAAAAAAATGGAACTAAAATATTAGACATGGTATCCAGTTGTATGGGTGATCCAACTAAAACAAAGGACAGCAATAAGATATAATAAGATCACTATGCTGTCAAAGGCAAGGATCAGATGATAGTGGGCTGAAAACATGAAATTAACCACAGTTGACTGCCCTAATCTTTTCTCACTTATAATCACCTATAATCATTAGAGCATCGCTGTGTATACACCCTCTTTTCCCACCTATAATCATTAGAGCATCTCTGTGTGTATGTCTTGGCATTTCTTCTTCCCTTGCCCCTCAAGGATTGAGCCTCACTAGATCTGGCATTCTGATTGACCAGCATTATGACTGACAGCTTGATTTCAATAGCCATAAGAATTATGAGACTCTAAGTTGAGAGTGAGGGATGTTGCCCACCTCACTTATATGAATACTATTTATTAGTATAACCATACTCTAGACCTTTTGCTTCTCTCTTATCTCTGGCCTGCAAAGGTTGAGTTCCTTGGGTGTATTTATCAGGATAATATGAAGAGAGGCCAGATCCTTCATGTTTGTGTCTGGTCAGCCAAGAATACTTCACCTTTGTGACCCAAGAGATGTCCTCCTCCACCACCTCTGGTTTTAACTATGTGCAAATGAGGTTTATAATAACATGTTTGATTTTTAACCTTTTCTGTCTAAATAAAAAAGAGCTTATTAAACAAAATTCCTTTGGGACTCATGTTTTTCCCCTTACCAATCAGAAGTAACTAGTATCCTGAAAAAAAATTATCATTATTTGCCCCTTAGGAAAAAAAACAGGTTTTCCACTGTGCGATGTATAGGAATCATATGTATTTTCTAAAAGTATTTTCTAATTTTGCTTATTTTGAAACTTTGCAAAATTGTATCCTATTTTAGGAACTCTTCTGCAACTTGTTTTTTTTTTTTGGCATTGAAATTTATACTTCTGATTCATCCATGCTATTGCATGTAGCTATAATTCATTCCTCTTCATTGTTAAAAAATATTTCATTGAATAGACATAGCCCAGTTTATTTATCGAGTCATCCGCTGCTGCTGGACAGTTGGGTTACTTCCGCTTTTTGCTATTTGCAACATTGCTACAAGGAATATTCTTGCACATGTGTAAGCATTTCTTTAGGGTATATATCTAACATGAAAATTCCTAGGTTGTAGGGTTTTCAAATTGGTAATGCCAAATTATACATTTTCAACTTGATAATGCCAAATTATATTCTAAGATAGCAGCGTCGATTTATATCCCCATTGGCAGCATAAAATAGTTCTCATTGTTCCATATTCTTGCCAGGCCCTGGAACCCATCAGACTCCTAAATTTTTGCCCATCTAGTTATCTAAAATTGTTATCTCACTGTGATTTTAATTTGCATTTCCTTATTAGTAGTGTGGTTGAGAGTCTTATATGAATATTGGCCATTTTTGTTTCCTCTTCTGAGAAATGCCTGTTCATGTCTTTTGCCTATTTTTTCCTAATAAGTTATTTGCCTTTCTTATCAATTTGTAGAATTTTCTTATATATTCTGGATACTAACCCTTTGTTATTTATGAATGTTCAAATATATTTTTCTATCTTGTGGCATGTCTTTTCATTCTCTTATTGTTTTATATTAAATTAAATGAAAAATTTCCCCTTTATGGTATCTTCTGATGAAGAGTAGTTCTTCATTTTAATGTATTCTTATGTATCAATCTTCTGCTTTGTGGTTTGAGTTTTTAGTTTCTTGTAAATCTAAAGAAGTCATAAAAATATTCTGCCTTATTTTATGGAATTTTAAAGATTAAAATATTTGTAAAGTCGTGCTTATCACTCTAAAATACTCTACCTGGGATTGTTTTTATGTATGGTGTAAGGTAGGGATTCAAACTCATTTTTTTCTCCACATGGGCAATCAGTTAACCCAACATCATTCTTTAAATGTTCCATCTTTTCTCCACTAATCTTCAGAGCCAGCTCTATTATCTGTCAACTCTTCATAAACAAAGAGTCTGTTCTAGGCACTCCGTTTGGCTCCACTGGTCTAGTTATCCATCCTTTACCTTTATGGATTTCCTTTCTCTTCTATTTTCTGACTTAAAAATAATATTCCTTGAAGTACAAAAACCATTGTTTGGGTCATCTATTGCAAAACTGCCTTAATGTGTGTTATGGAAAGAAGCAGTCAGAATAATATTTGTTTCTATTACTGTGTGTTTAGTGGCTGTTTTTAGGCATATTTTCCTTTGCTTTAGTGACAGTGTAAGTTACTTTTGTTATCCAGATTCTTATATCAGCTATCCAGTCCTTTGATAGTTCAGGCTCTTGTTTGTAAGTCTTGAGTGAATTTTTGTCATTTTGATTCAGTTTCCTAAGTGGAACTCTTAGAATTGTTGGATTTTGCTCTTTTATATTCCTATGGAGAAAAGCACATAGAAATAAATAATGTTGCTTGCACTAATGAAAATTCAGTAGAATCTCATTATAATGCCGATACTGGAGAATGAATGTAACACTTGTTCTATTGTGAACTTACTGGGTTATGGTGTGAGATACTGTGTATAGATGGGAAATTCAGTGGCATGTGATTTGATTCATTTGAATCCTTGCAACACCGAGACCCATTATGATTATTTTTGTTTTTTAGTATATATGAAACATTCTAGAAAATAAACTTCAGATTTATTTTTTTGAGAAGGAATTTCCTAAAAATGGAATCTTTCATTAAAATATTAATATGGCAAGTTTCAGGAGTGTTTCTCACTTGGATTTTAATAAAAGACATATTTTTGTTTCAGTTCTGTGGTAACCTGTATATATACTTGTTTAATTTTAATAAATCATAAGAAAATGGTGACTAAGGGATCTACACATCTCAAAGCTCTAATGTAATGTATAAACTATTCAGTTGAATCACTAGCTAAGATAATATGAACTGGAATTTCATTGATGTATATAGCATTGTTCTCTTAAATCATAGCTATGTGTATACAGGTATACCCATACAAATTTCAATAGATTATGGTCTCCATGAACACTATATATTTTATAGAAATTTATGCACTGATTTTTATAACTTCAACCTATGCATTGCATTTAATTATGTTTGCTTGCTGAAGAGACTAGTTTTTCTTTCAAAGTTAGTTTTCTTCCTAATTTTTAAATAAAGTATTTGTTTTTCTGTTTTATTGATATTACAACCAGCCTTATTTTCAGCATAATGGTATTTAAAGAAAGGTGCCATTAAATGCATAATCTCTGACTTGGAAGTCATCAATGTAGAAAAATAACCAATTGCTGGGTATCAAGGAATCTGGATTTATGTCATTGGTAGAGGTGCTGCTGTTCCAGTCTGTGATCCTTTCTTCCATCATAGCCAGGAAGTCTAGCTGAAGCACTATTTTGAGTTCCTTTTAAAAGTGAAGGATAGCATTAGACACTGCTAAAACCATGCCTGGGTTACTTTAAACTTAAATTGTTAGATATATTATATTCTTAAATTCCCAACTTTCCTGAAAGAAAGAATGTAGGTGGAGGTAAATTAAGCCTAGTGGATTGCAAAGAGTTTTCTTTTGGCTTTGTGTAAAGGTCAGGAAGCAGGAGCCCACTCTAGACTGACATTTCTAGTTTTATATTTTGATGTCCTTAGTGTAAATCCAAATCAGTGTTCTCAAGCCGTGGTCTCTGAACCAGGGGGAACCAATATCACTTGAGAACTTATTAGAAATTCACATTTTCAGGCCTCACTCAACCTGCTGAATCAGAATCTCTGGAGTCAGGCCTAGAAATCTGTGCTTTAACACCCCTCCTATTGATTTTGATGCACACAAAATTTGAGACTCACTATATTATTATTTAAGCAAATTTTCCTTTGGAAACACAAATTAAACACCTCCATACACATGATGGTTTATCAAGTACTTTTTGTTCTTTATCATTAGCAAACAATGGAAGAAAAAGTATTTCTAATATATATATTTATGTATGTATGTATATATATATGTATGTATGTATGTACATACGTATCTATGTATATATTTAACATTAGCATTCCTCTAGTACTTTTTTTTCTTTTCTGGCAAATTTTGTGATTGTTCAGACTCTTGTTGCTTTTTTACCCTCTATTTCATTGGTGACGTTGGTTAACGAAATCCAATAAGTTTCAGCTGTACACTTCAACAGTAAGGCATATATATTTTTACACTGTGCGTTCACCTCCCATAGTTAGATTTCTTTCTGTCACCACATATTTGACCCCCTTTACCCCATTTTCTTGTTGTGTTTAAGTATTATAAAAATTTATTTCAATTTGACTTGATCATTTTTGCAACAATTTAATCTTCTATGTGAAGAATACCATATTGAGTGCTTTGGAAATAACAAAGGAGAAAACATGATCTTTTTCTTTAGGAAAAAAGAAGAAAACCCAGTTAGGAAGGCACTGATTCCATAGCAGTTGCACCATTTTATATTCCCACCAACAGTGCACAAGTGTTCCAGCTTCTTCACGTCCTCATTAACACTTTCTCTCTCTCTCTCTCTCTCTTTCTCTCTTGTAGTAGCTATCTTGATGAATGTGAAGTGGTGTCTCACTGTGGTTTTGATTTACATTTCCTTAATGATTAGTGATGTTGATCATATTTTCATATGCTTATTGCATGAAGTAAATTTAGCTAAGCTCATAGAAGATTATGGACTTCAGCTGATGGAAGGTGGAATAAGTTTCTCAGGTGAGCAAAGAGCCATGAGAAACACAGAGAAAGGATTAAGTTTATATTACTTAGGAAAAAAAGAGACTGTATTGAAGGACAGGGGATAGTGAGGTAGAAGAAGTGCGGAGTCCATGATACCAGATGATGGAGAACACTGTTTATCACACTGAGGCATGTGCTACATTATTATTATGGTAACTCCTGGAGAGTTTTGAGCACTGAGACTATGTGATAATATTAGAAGCTATCTAGTTGTATTATTCTGGCAGTTGTTGATTGAATCTCAGTAGCCAGGGATGGAGCCAAGAGAATGTTTTCCTAAGAGCTATCACCCTTGTTTGTGTTTGAAATTTCAAATGAGAAATTAGGGATCTAAAGAAGAGTGTTAAATTTAGTAAATAGTCTTCAAAATGTTGATGTAATTTTTTTAAACTAATTGACCTTCAGCTTCACATTTGCTTTTTAGTTGCTAGATTGTAGTCTTTCATTAATTTATTTGCAATAAACATATGCATTTTTTAAGAGAACTGACCCAAGCCATTAAAAACTATTACAGCAAAGTAGATATGGTAGACTGAAAAATGCCACCCCTCTGTGTCCGTGTGTGTATGTGTGTGTGTGTGTGTGTGTGTGTGTGTGTGTGTGTGTATCAGGTCTTAACATCTGGAACTTGTAAATATTGCCTTATTTGGAAAAAGTTTTTGTAGATGTTAAGGATTTTGTGATAGGAATATTAACCTAGATCATCTGGGTGGGCCCCAAATGCAACCACAAGTGTCCTTAGAGAGAGACAGAGGGAGATTTCACACATACAGAGGAAAAGGCCATGTGGAGCTTCTCCTGATGGAGCAGAGAGAGGTGGTGGTCTTGAAGACTGGAGTGACGTGGCCACAAGCCAAGGAATGCTGGTAGCTACCAGAAACTACAACAGGCAAGGGATGGATTCTCCCCTAGAGTTTGCAGAGAGAGTGCAGCACTGTTGACACCATGATTTTGGCCCAGTAATACTGACTTTGGCCTCTAGAACTGAGAGGATAAATTTCTGTTGTTACAGATTGTGGTGATTTGTTGCAGTGACTACAGGAAACTAATACAGTGGATGAAAGCATCACAGTTATGATTACTGGATGAGTAGGTTGGCACTGCTACGTGATGGCTATGTGAAGTTTTGCATTTAACCTACTTCTCTGTTTCTTATCTATAAAATGAGAATAAGAAAAATGGAATGTATCTGTTTGATAGGATAGTTGTGAAGACCAAGTGAATTTGCCTGGCCATAATAAGCTCTATTATCACTATCACCATCCCTGATATTCTCTTATCAATCACTGTGATCATCTCCTTTTGCCAGTCAATCCTTCGCTCCTCAAGATTGGATATATGTTTATTTTCTAATAACCACAGTTCATATTCTTTACTTTGAAGCCTTTACCCTTTTCTTACTCTGGATCTGAGCTCATAGTTTGGCTTCTCACTGAAATTTTATCATTTTGGCAAAGTAAGGCCAACTTCACCTTCAGCAAGAGATTGGCGGCTACTGCGAAAAAATCTAATTATGGTCAAGGTCACCCTAAGCACCCTAAGGCTCTTCCTTCTCCTCTTTCTTATCTTTCCTCTTCTTCCATCTTCCTCCATTTCATCCTCCTCCTGCTTCCTTATACTATTTTATCTTCCTCTTTCTTATTCTTCCTCTTCCTCTTGTGTAAAATGTTTCTAAATCCTTCCCTAGCTAAGTATAGAGTTAGTTTTTGACTGTAAATTCTAAAGGAAGAAGACATTGTGATGATAAGGGATGAGGGAGTGCCCTTTTATATGGCAGCCCAACAGGCTATGTGGCTTTATAGAATTACAGCCAACACATTTGGTCTCTAAATTATTTGAGAATTCAGATTTTCAGCAAATGATTTCTTCCTTTCTTCCTTATCTCTACATCTAGGCCTTGGGTTAGCTATAGAAAGACTAACTTCTTTGGCTTGGTGAGAACACCATGACTACCAATAGGGTTAAGCTTGCCAACAGTCACTACCAGGTCCACTGTCCTGAAATGCCAACCCCACCAACTTAGTGACACCTGAAAAGGATTTGGCCCAATGAGTAAAGAAATGAACACAAGGACCAGAGAGCTTGGGTTCTTTAATTCCTTTAAAACTTACCTGTTTGAATTTTCTCTATCACCTTCTGTAAGGTATTCATTCATAGAACAAATGTTATTATAAGTGCCTACTATATGCTGAGTACCTTCTTCTTAACAGTGACCAAAACACAATCCATGCTCTCCTATCTAGTAGGAGACACCGGCAATTGAAGGAACAATGAAAATACAGGCTGATGATTAATACTATTGGAATAGTTCAGGGCCAACTTCGGAGGCTCTTTTCCATGTCCATGCTTTCACTGTAGTTGAAAATAGGACTCCATTCTTTTATAAAAGTTATCCACTTTGCTCAGTGCTGGATGTTTACAGGATGTCTTTGAAAAGGCCGTAATGATATGCTTTCTTAGCTACAGAATGCATTTCTGAGTATTTACTTGGCTAAAAGTAGCTTGGGAACAGATTTTTCTTGTCACTTTGGCACATATGGGGGAGTACTCAGAAATTCTGAAGAGATAGGAAATGGCAAATAATGAGGTCTGGATGAAATGTTTCATTGTTGAATTTTAAAAGCATTTTTATTTAATTTATTAACAAAGCACAAGTTTGTTCAGATCAACAAACAGTGGTAAATAGAAAGAAAACTATATTTTTGAAATAGAGCATTTTTCTGGAACTTATTTTTAGGAGAAAAGGGCTGACTCTCATAAAAGCTAGTCGTGGTAATCATCCAGTGCTCAATGTACAACTTAGCCCTAACTTGGTTTATTGTAGGAAAAATAAAATTCTGGATATAGTAATGCTGTTATGATAGTTGGCAAGATTATAAACAATCATGGAAATCAGTGAAGACAGTCTAAGGATCTTTCTTTTTTGTGGCTTACACATCTCAGACTTGTTACATGACCAACGCTTATTACCCATCCCATTTTTTCATGAAGCATAAGTGACCTGAGATTTACCATTGACAATACCATTGTCAATATGGCAAAATTTCAGAATCACTTGTTCATTTTTCAACAAAAGGAAGAAGGCCCATGCTCTAAATAGAGCAAGCCTTCAGTTTACAGCATTAAATAAATTCTCTTATAGACTTTAAAATCTTTTGAGATTAAAAACCTCTTGTGTTACAATTGAAATGGATTTATGGCTTGTTTAAAAGATAGGATATTAGGTCCAAGAAAAGTTAGCCGCAAATTTGGGTAATTTCAAGTAAGTGGAAAGATCATTCTGGGCTTGTTTTGTTTCTGGTGATATGATCTGCCTTTTTTGATTCATTGGGGATTTCACTCTTTATCCCTACCCTTTGCATGATTACTTTTGTTGAACATTCTGGGCTACAGCTTCTTCATAAAGGTGATGCCATTCAAGGTCAATTTGTGCACAGCCAGAGACAGAAATTCCTAAGGAGAGTCTTGCAGGACTCAGAAAACTGCTTTTCTCCAAATAACCTTACTTTCCCTATAACATCAATGCCTGAATTTTTCAATCAGTGAGTCATTCTTCTGGGTTAGCAAACCCATTAGAAAAAATACAAGCAGCTATAAGTCACACATGCCCTAATGTAGATTATCTCTTTGACTCTTCCCAGCTAACAGCTAAGCTTCTAGAGAATGGAATTTAAATCTGGGGTAAGGGAGCAGGGTAATTTGAAGTAGAAACTCCATTAGCGAGAAGGCTTAAGTGGGGGTGATAGGAGGCTATACTTAGGGTAGCATTTGGGAGTACAGAAAGGGAAGATAGGAAGACACATTTCAGTGACTTCATAGTTTAACCTCATTTTGGTGATCTACCATGTTGAGATTCTCATTGTGTGATAGTATAATCTCCCACTAGAGCATAGCTCTGCAGAAACAAAGTCTATTCATTCATTGGTGTTTGTTAAGCAACTAATTTGTCATGTCAGCACATAGTATGTGCTCAATTAATATATGCGGATGAATGAATAGCCTGCTATGCAAAGGCTCCTTTAAAAATGTTTTGCTCTACAGTGCTAAATTTATTTTTTCAGTTAATTTCTAAAAGCCATTATTTTTTACCCCAGCACTCTAAAGATTTTTAAGTTTCACTATGTAAGATAATCAGTAATATCTACCACCCCCATACTTAAAATACTAAGTATCAGATCAGATGTTCTAGTAACTAAACAAGCTTATTATAAGAATCAATCAATCAACTGTGCCCAGGATTTTTTTTTTTTTTGGTTTGGAAGATGGAAAAGGCTAATCTGTTAATCCATATTTTACTTTTATACTTATAAGAACCGAGGCAAGGACTTAGGACTTTTACTATTTGAGGATGCAAATATTCATGATAAATAATAGCCATCATTTTAATCTTTCAGATTTCATTTTATTGGTTGCATTATGACCATTTGTCTGATGTATTTAATTTTCTAAATTTCCGTTACATGAAAAATGGAAACTATTGATTTAACATCAGAAAAATATACAGCAGTTAATATAAAAAAGGCTGCATCTAATTTTGTTAATAAACTATAAATGGTAAAATGACATATAGTTTAGATTTCAAAGCATTGGTAACCCACATTTTTCTGTAACATTAATTATGTAGTTTTAGTTTTGGCAGCAGCATAATTCTACAGTGTGATAGTTCTACTTTATGGTTTCTTAAAGTAGACCTAAAATGTTAATATAATATGAGAAATTTTCCCCTGGTGAAATGCACAACTGAGCTAGAGGATGTAATGTTTGCATTATAGAGGTAACTCTTGCAGAAATTTGCAGACTAGACACACTGGTCATCATAACTACTCTCAACTCTGACACCGATAGATTTTATTACTGTCAGATGACACACATTTGCCATTATCTACTATAAGTTCAAATGTAGTTTGCTCTTCCTGACTGTCTCTGGAGTTAACAGACAAGTTTAGTAGTTAACTCTGGAACCTTATGATCTTGGTTGGAATCCTGGCTGTTCTACTTACTAGCTGTGTCTTAGTTTCCTCATCTATGAAATGGAAATAATAACTAGATCAACTCATAGGGCTAATCTGAGTTAATATAAGTTAATACAAATAAATGTTAAAAACAGTTACATAAACATATTAGGTGCTTGATAAATATTAGAATACCTATGATATATTATGAATATTGTCATATTTAGAAATTTTAGCTCCAATGAAATAATAATATACTAGTACTATGAGTAAAGTTAGTTCATGAGCAAAATGTAGTGAGTTATATCTAGCTGGTATGTCATGTCTTGGAAGAGGCTTAGTTTAGTCTTGTAAGGGGAAGTTAGACTAAGCACAGAGCATTCAAGGGGAGAAAGAACACAAGTCTGCATTTCAGAGTGCAGAAGTTGTTGAGTTTGAGAGAGATGAGGCTGGGTAAGACAGCGAGTGTTGAATCCCGGACATGTGATTGAGAGTTTGGCTGTTATCTTGAGGGTAGTGGAAAATTTGGAAGATTTTAAATTGGAGAATGACGTGTTAAGATAAGTTTTGAGCAATACTACTGTGCCTGCAGTACAGAGAATGGACTGGAAAATGGAGTGGAGGCGCCTTTACTGGTATACGAAGTGACTTAAGAGACTGTTGAGAGGTTAGAGTGATGGCGACCTAGATGAACCAGCTGGTGTATCGATGGGGATAGAGAAATGGACAGGTTTGAAATCCATTAAGAAGATAGAATCAGTAGCATCTAGTCATTGTTTTAATGTAGTGGGTAGAAAGAGGGAAGAGTTGAAGATGATGGCAGGTTTCCAGGCAGTGTGGCCAACTAGGACATCACTCACCTCCCTGACAGGTGCCTAGTGTTGTGGTGAACCACTGGGCTTATAGGAATAATGTGGTCAGATGGAGCCACGGTCTGGGAAGAAACAACATCACAGGTACAACTGAAGTATTTGGTCATAGGCTAGAGGTCAGGAGAGTAGATAGAAGTAAGCTTGCTGGAGCCTTGGCTCTAGCAATCAGAGATTTTCTTGGGTTCGTACCTCTAGGTTCTGAAGATGCTCTGTTCCCACTGGGACAATGGACTCTGAGGAGTTAAAACGGAGAGTTCTTAATTCTTCATCCAGATCTGTTTGTGGCATACCCATTCCATAACTCTACTCTTAAGTCTTCTTTTAAATCAGTCTGCTGAAACCTGAAACCCGATGCATTTTAGCTAGGCATTTCTGCAAACTTGGCTCTAGAGATGAATTAGGCAGAATTCAGCTAATTGATAAATTAACTTTCTTATTTCAAAAGGTTCATGTTTTACAAATCATTGGCACACTTTATGATAAAATATATATCTGAACACAATGTGAATTGCAGTACTGGTGGGTAGGAATTAAAAAATTAATGTTCAGAAATTAGTAATCTAATCTTTCATGAGCCTGCTAAGAATAGTAGAATTGTTAATTTGTGTGAATAAAATGTGGGTCTCTTTTCAGTTTGTTTAATATTAGAAATTCAAGAAGAGGAAAATTCAAAGCATTTCAAAATGTTGGAAACCTTCTTAAGGTGATCATTATAGCAAGACTTTTTGCTGAAAGTAAACAGACTTGTCTTGCTTCTTTAATAGACAAACTGCAATGGTGAGAATGAAATTAGCACTGAAAGTATTAAAATATTGATAGCAATCATTCCATGCCTACACTTTGCCATTTAATAATTAATTTTACCTTGAAGGTAACTGTAAGAGTCAGACTTTTTTTTCATGCTTTTACTTGGCAAGAATGTTTGACTTTTCCCCCCTCAATGTTATCAAGTCTCCAGCAAATAATTCACATTTTTATGTGGTTAGTGGCTGGAATTTCTTTTGCGTGACTTCATAAAATAAAATAAAAAAAGTTTGCTGTGAATGGTTTAGGGAAAGTCTGAGTTAATCATCTCTCTGACTGATTTATATGTGGCATTAGTGGATTCTTATTGTGTCGTAGTTTTTAAAATTTTTCAAGGGCTATATCCAAAAGTAGAGGGAATGAATGATCTTAATCCTCTGCATGCTGATAATCACAAAAGGGTTATAGATTGTTACAAAATGATGTTTTCTCACCAAAATAAGAAGAATTCTTCAGTTTTTGTGGCTTTTTATTTGGGCAGATAGATTAAGGTTAGTCTTGAACTTCTCCTAATATCACATGTGAACAACCTTCTCACTATTCATGGCATTTTAGAGTCAAAAGAGGTTATGTTAAGTGTTGATGTTGCCCTAACAGTTGGTAGCAAAACTATGTCCTAATTTGTTTTATACATCTAATAGTTATCTATTCAGAAGTCCATTGGAATGAATTTTATGTTGTATTTTTTATTTTGATAAATAAAAAGTGGCTAAAATATTCACTCATTTGCTTAAACAATTATTTGCTGGATGCCTGGTATGTGCTGTTTTAGATGAAAGCAGACTTAAAGCCAGTTCATATAATACTAAAATGGCTAATAAAGAATAGTACATTCTCTATTTCTCATTTTCTAAAATGGGACAAGATATTTACAGTATTTGGACCTTATATGAAAATGTTTCTTCTTTGAAAAAATTAATTCCTTTCAATTAAAAGCATAAGCTTAATTTATTTTGAGTATGTACACTTAATTGTAGAATTATCCTTCATTGCAGATTTTGGAAATGTTGTATTTAAAAATATTTGTTTGTGTGCAACTACAGGAAGTGTGTAATATTCCTAAGTGACCCTGTTCAGATGTTTGAAAACAGCACCTAGCACTGTGCCTGGCACACGTATTTGTCTATGCTGAGTATGCCTTAATCTCAGTCTCTAGAATCGAGTAATTCAGTCTCTGCTCTGTTTGGTCACCTGTCTTCTCGGTAGTGCCTTCTTGTCTTTATTTCAGTCTTGGTGCCTCAGCTCCAACTTGACCCAGATCATTCAATGTGCTTCTTACTACCTAGCCCACAACGACTAGTTTTCAGACTAATTGCAGTGTTAACATAAGACTTGCAAGCATTATTTTGAATAAAAAGTCAGAAACAGAAGGTAGTTTTTATTTGGGTGACCATTTTTGTGAATGAAAGTGAGGCTTTTGACAGGTTTTGTAAATTATTACATTAATTATTAATAGGATTTGTGTGGCTTATATAGTGTTCCTACCAGTTCCTGTGATGATTCAATACTATAAGTGGTGAGACACTTGCCAATGAGTTAGACACTCAGAGTTTTCTGTAGTTACACATGAGATTTATATGGTCATGCCAGTAATTTAACTTCTACAATTTTAAGGTCAATAGGCATTGTCACTTGTGAAATGTAAGTGAGCCAGAATTTATAATAACCTTCAAATGAATTTTATTTTGCTCTTTATTGTTACTCATAGAGAGAGTATCTGTGAAAACAAAGATGTACTAACACAGTATAGTATTTATCGTTTTTCCAGATTGGGTAAAAAGTACACTTAACAGATTATTTGTATTAGTCACAGTAGTGTTCCCAATGTAAGTTGACAAGAAATGCTACAATATTTTATATTCAACCTTCCAAAACCCTGTTAATTATGCAAAAGATAATACTCTCAAATAACATCAGGAGTAGACAAATGAAATCATTAGTTTTATATTCTAGAGCCCCATGCACATCTATTATAACTATGCATTAGAATGCCTCCACCCCCCATTTCTCAGAATCACTTTTTCATACATTATAATGTGACATCATAAATGAATATGAACACTATTATATAGTGGATGAAATTGTACAAAAAAAGACCTTAGCTTTTGAAAATTTTAAACCTATCTCATTATTTGGGAGAGACAATTTTCTGATAGCCTGTGACAATGGAAGGAAAGGTATTGATCAATCATTTACCATTGTTATTATTTTATTAAATAGGGCCTCTGACAAATATGTTGTCTACTCCAGCATGCTTAACACGCTGCCATGGCAGTGTCAGTGTAAATAGAATTAGATCTTTGTGGTAGTACCTTCTAGGAAAATGAAGTCTAGCTGGAGGAAGGTACTCTAGCTTCCTACAAAACCTGGTTATAGCGGGATATCCAGGGTTTATCTGCATATTCCTTTAAGTTTGAAGCATTCTAGAGAATTATTTTGAGAGGTAGGAGAAAAAATGCACAGTATATATTTAACATGATTTTGTAAAATGATATGATTTGCCAAAATGCACATTATTGTAATTTAGCCAAGATAGGTGGCCAATTTAATGTTCCCAGAACTGTAATTGTCTACATGCTATTTGCAAGGCCCTTTCTGATAGAGCTAGCAAAATGTACCTTTATATTTCAATATCCATTTGGTTAGGAATTCATCTATTACTTATAAATGATGACTTTTTTAGCTCTGTAAATACAGATGAAGATAATTTCTAATAATGTGGGTTTTTTTCTATTTTTGTAGTTGTAGAAATTATTAAATAAACCATGTGTTATCTTAAAATTCATTCTAAACTGCGTATTTGCTTAAAAGGAAAAGGGAAATATAATCTGAAAAGACAACCATATCCAAATAGAGAATAGTTCTAGCCATGCATTTTACAGTCAGAATTTAAAAACATGGATGGAAATATTCTTTTAGTTTTCATTATTAAAAACTGATTAAACTTTTACAAACTTCACTTTGCTGATATCAATCAGAAGCAATTATAATATGAAAATAGAATCATATCTGTTACAGAAATGATACGTTTTCACTGGAAAAAGCCGTGATTTATACATTGGTAGGTATACTGGTGCTTTTGTTTTAGAGTTCTGAAGTATAAACACATGAACCAAATTGTAGAAAAGGATTTGGTCTGTGAATTCCACTATTAGTAGTAAATGTTAAATATATCTTCTTGTTGACATTTTTATTGGGAAAAGTAAAAAGATGAAAAAGTAAGCTTTGTAAATTCTGAGGTGTATCATCTGTATTAGACCTGATATCTCCAGTACACATAGCTAGTTATGTTTCTAACCTAGCCCTGTCTCTCCTAGCTGTTTGACCTTAGGCATGTTATTTAAATCTCTCTGTGCCTTAGTTTTTTCCTGTGCAAAATGAAGCAAAAATAGCACTTCCCTCATTAAGTTGTTATAAAGATTGAATGATTTAATACATGTATTTTGTATAGGGGTAGGGATTTAAATAACATGCAGTGTTGGTGATTCTAAGTTATGCTATTATTAATGAAATTCTTAATAATTAAAAAACATGTATTATTTCAAATTCTAATAATATTCTTTCATTTAAAATATTTGGAAAGTGCAGAAAGATATAACGAACATAATAAAAACCCTTATCACTCTCCACAGAGATAATCACTATAACATTTAGTTTTAAATCATCCCATTCTTAGCAACTCTGCATTATTTTGGTATTTGCCTAGCATAGTTTTCTTTATCAATTTATTTTTGTCCTTTCAGTGCCATTCTATAGTGTCTATTCAATAAACAACATGTAGCTAGATTTTAATTTTGATTCAATTTGAGACTTTTTAAAAAAGCGATTTAAATTATTTGCATTTATTATGGTCATTGATACATAAAATATTTTGGTATCTTTATGTTTTCTATTTAATGCCATATTTTTTCTTTTTTTATTCTTTCCTTCCCTTAGTTGAATTATTTATGTTTTCTTTATCTCTCCTGCACATTTTCTCCTCTCTATGGAATTTGGTTTGCATTCTATTTCAGTTCTTTCAATATTTACTCTAAAATATTTGACATGCATACTTAACTTTAGATTTTTCTAATACAGTATAAAGTTGATGAAAATCCTGTCCTAGTCTTGAATACAACTGTAATCCTAGAACCTAAACACCTTTTTTCTCTGTTTCATGTTATCATTATCAAGGATTGCATTATGATTTGAAACTCTCCAAAATTAGCTATTGTTGACTTAGATTTACCAATGTATGTTACCAGTTTTTTTGCTTGCTCTTATTTCTTGTATTATATTCCTACCTGTGGGATTCATTTTTATTCTGGTTGAATAGGTCCTTTAGTAGTTCTTTCAGAAGGGTCCGTGCTTTGCAAGCTCTTAGTTTTTATATTTTTGACAGCCTCCTTTTGTTTGAATTCAGGTGATTATTAGCTATTTATAGAATTCTAGACTATGTTATTTTTCCTTAGTATTTTGAAGTTACTATTGTCTTTGTACATCTATTATTGCTGATTACAGGACTCCTATTGGTTTGATTGTTGTTCCTTTGAAGGTAGTTTGTTTTTTCTCTTTTGTAGCTTTCATAATTCAACCCCCTCTTTTTTTGGTATTATGCAGCTTCACTACAGTATTTTATTTGTGATTTTGTCTTTATTTAGTTTTGGAGATGATGAACTTTTTCAATCTAAGGATTTATATCTTCAGTTTTAGTGAAATTTTTTATATTATCCTTTTCTTGTTTTCTGTAGTCTGTTTTTCTCAGATGACTCTCACATGCTGGAACTTTTCATTTTCTTTCTATCTAAATTTCTCTTCCATATTTTTAAATGTCTTTGATACATTCTAGATGATTTCCTTAAATATACCTTCCAGTTCACTAAATTTCTCTTCTTCATTGTCTTGCGTGGTCTTTAACATATCATCCCCGCCCCCCCAACCCCCCCCGGGATAGTCTTTTAATTCCAGATTTCATTTTCAAATTTATACTTTTCGTAATATCCTGTTCCTGCCATTATTTTTTTTCATCAGGTTAATGGTTATAAACATTTATTTTAAAGTTTTTTTGGAATTGCTTTAGTATCCAAAGTTATTTTATTATGGCTGTTTGTTGCATTTAAAAACTTTCATAGCATTGAATTTCTTTGCATTCTTTGCAATCTTTTAATTTGGGTTCATCAGTCATAATTATATATTTATAGGTTACATGCTGGATTGTGGAAAGATCCTTTTGGGGTAGTTTTGTGTTTTACTCTGTCATAGATGTATGGACTCCACAACTTTGAACCACTTTTTATATTAATTTCTGAGTTTGAGTTTTCCTCATGGCTCAAAGAATTTTACATCTTGCCTGCATGCCTTGTAGGTAGGAAGTTCTGATTGTCATGGTTGATTCTACTTCCTGCTCATACCTCAAAGCAAACTTTGTCTTTAGGCTTTTGGGAGTTTTTCTAGTTCCAGTCTGTACCTGGTCTTGCTTCATGGAGAAAGCTCAAGTCTTACAATCTTGACTTCTGTGTCAGTGCCAAAATCAACATCCACCTCTTCCTGAGGGACACAATGGCTTATTTTTCTGGCCCCTAGAAATGTATTTTTCTTATTTTAAGTCTAGCTATGTACTTTGAAAATTTTCCTCTAATTTTATCTAGAATTTCTGGATGTGTTTGAAGTGGGAGAAGAGACTTCGCACCTCAGGTTAATCTGCCATCTTGGCTGGAATGTCCTCTTATTTTTTATTTTGTTATTTTTTTTAGATAAAATTGAGATTCTATTATATATATCCTTTTATTTACTGCTTTTTTTTACCTCTAAGAATTTATCATGAGTCTTACACCATATTAATCTTTTAAAGCATGATTCTATAGTAGTTCTTTACCACAGAATGGATTTATCATTTATCTAGGCAATCCCTGTTGTTTCATATAAAGGTTTTTTTTTAATTATAAATAATGCTTCCATGAACATCTTTATGTATATATCTTTGTGAGCATCTCTGCTAGGGCTACCATTTTGGAAATGGAAGAATTAATGTATAACAGTATAGGATCTTAACAATTTGAATGACCAATTAAACAATAGTAATGGGAAGTCAAATGGATGTATTAAAAATTTGTGGACATTAAGAAAAAAAGGATAAGATGGTAAAAGGAGGATAAAATTATAATGGATTAGAACTTTATATCATTATAAACTTCAAACTCTGTTCATTTAGTTTGTTCAAACAACTATTTGAGACATGTTGAGAACTGTAACTAATGGGGAGGGATAAGAGATGAGTAAGGCATGGTTTCTGTTTTTCAGAAGAATCTAGGTGAACTTTCAATGAAGATAAATAGAACTACAAGGAACTCTAATAAAAAGGCAGCCATAAATAAGTAATATACTAAAGGTAACAGGAGAGTGCTGTGAAATCTCAGAAGGTTCTACTAAATCCATTTGGAAGAAGAGCCATCTCTACCTGATAATTTATGACCCTTAAAATGACAAAAAAGTCTACAGCCTGCCACCCTGAACAAGCCTGATCCTGTCTGATCTCGGAAGCTATGCAGGGTTAGGCCTGGTTAGTACTTGGATGGGAGACCACCTAGGAAGACCAGGTGCCGTAGGCATGAAAAATAAAAAATAAGGGATTGTAAGCTGACAGGGTCCTTGCAACCTATAAGGTCAACCAAGGGTTGCCTCCCCTATAAAAATAATTAATTAATTAATTAATACAATAAAATAAAATGACAAAAAATAATTTAAGCAACAAATGAGCACATGGCTATAGGAAGAATAGTTGCCTCAGTTAGTAATTCTGTGACTATGATTATCTCAATAAGCATTTCCTTGTATGAGAGAATTGCCTCTTAACACTCCTGGTCCAAATGGTTTGTCACCATGTCGCCAGCCAGAACAACACTGGCAAGCCCTTTAAGCTTCCTTACAGAAGCCACACCCTAACAGTCCTCCGAACCTCCTCCCTCCCAGGAGAAACTTCATTGGTCTGGGTTTTCACCATCCTCATACGTGGCTCTGTGCTTCAGAGGAAGCTAGGCCCATACCCTGCTATAGGGTTCCAGTTCATCGAAGTCAATCATAGAACATTCCTCTGGCCAATGACTGGTTTAGGCATAGACATGTCAGTTTTGGCAGGAAGCAGATTTTGCTGGGGGCTTTCTTGAAAAGGTTTATTCACTGTCACAGCGGGGAAAAGATGCGATGGTCCTTCTTTCACTGGCCATCGCTGGGTCTGGATGTTGTACTTGGAACTCCTGCAGTCATCTATCAGGCTTTGGATGAAGTCATACATGGGAGAAGGGAATCTAAGAGACAACCCTACTTAATATTGTGATAATAAATGCCCATATTGTTTGAGTTGTGTTTTCTATTACCTGAAGCAGAAATCTTCCTAACTGATGCGGGAAGTGAGGTCAGAAGATTTCAGAGCTGTCCCTTGGGACTTGTGTCACCTCTGGACAATCCTTACAGTATACTAAAGTGTCTCATGCAGGGATGCAGACAAAGTTCTAGATGACTTGGGTTGCTTTCTCGTTTGTTGCCTTTGGACGGTTACTGGAATTACTGGATGTTTGCACTCCCATACCACAAGGTCTCTTTCCAAACTTTCTATTCCAACCTAAAAATAAGTTCTTCAAGTTGATTTTTGAATGGCTTAAAACCAAGAGAATTAATGATGTGCACAGTACTGATCCATGTATTTCCTATTTAGTTCTTTCGCCATGAAAATTAGGAAAAAATGTACAGTGAAAATTATTCTTGGCCAAATACAATGAAAAGTAAAAATTTCCACTTTCCAAATTTGATAAGATAGCTTATATTGATTGCCTCCTTAGTGCCTTCACTGTCTTGACCATAACTTGTCACCCACTTTCAAACTTTTTTTTCCATTCATTGAGACTCTATATTTCCAAATGTTTTCCAAATGATCAACACCACCTCCCTTGTAAAAAAAAAAAAGTTATAATATATTAGATTATATTGATTTTATAAATTCTAAATTTATAATTGGAGATTATGGGAGACAATTGCAATTTGAGATCATCTTGAGCAGTGAATCATTTGTTTTAGATTCCCTTAAGAGAATTGATTCACAATGAAAGTCGTTGCAAATTTAAGAATTTTGTTTATTTGCTTAAGCAGCTTGATTTGCAATCTCTAGATTCTTAAATATGTATGGTAGGAAATATGTTATTCAAAGTTCACAGAACAGCTAGTTTAACCTGGTTGAACATGTTAATGTATTGAAAATTTAAGATATATTAAGATTAGTATATAATATTCTTGTGTGCCTGTTTTAAAAACCCACTTTAGAAATAAATGCTATTTAAGTGAAGAATTAAAATGACAGTTTTTGTAACCCCGGAAGAACCCCATCATGGCTTGAATTTGAAGATCACTGCTTTTTAAAATTATTTATTCCAATACTTCTCATACCATGTAGCAATTATTTGATGAACTTTCAGGCTCCTTGAGCTGCTTAAAGGCAGGGCTTGTGTCTCATTTATGTCTGTGTTCCTGAGTTTAAGCATCCAGTTTTACTTTTCCATGGTTACACTTCATTAGACTGAGAATTTACCAAGGCAATATTCCTCATTCACTTAGCACAGTGCCCACTGCATAGTAGATCTATGGAACGAAGTCTTTACATTCCAGCAAACATTTCTCTGTCTAATCTTATCTGTTCAGTTTATAAAAGTCCGAATTAGAGGTTGAACTTATTGAGGCTTCTTTTATAGTCTGTGTATGCATATCCATTTATGGTAAATTTTGTTCTCTTCATGTAGATGATAAATAGATGCTTTTTGTAGACATTTAGAAAGTATAGAAAATTGCAAAGATAATCATTGTGAAACATTTGCATTTCCTTCCAGTCTTTCTTCTCTGTATATATTAATTGTAATAAATGATATCTAAATCTTACTTTTTTCACTAACATTGTGGTTATTTCTCCACACCATTGACAAGTTCTCAAAAACCTAATTTTAATTGCTTTGTGAGCTATTCCGTCTTGTGAAATTACCATAGTTAATTTAACACATTCTTTATCATTAGACATATAGTTTCTAATCTGCTTTTATAAATTATGCATTACAAAATGCTGTGATGTTCTTGCACATAAGGTGTCAACTGTCCAAAGATTTATTTGGGGTAAATTACTCAAAAAAAAAAAAAAAGAGTACTGGTCAAAGGTACAAACATTTAGAAGCTTTTGTGATATTTTAGCTTTAGATAAATTTATAAATATACCTATGATGTAGGAGAAGAAGTCCTGTTTGGTTGCAATTGGATAATTGTTGATACCTCAGTAAATGAACTCTTAAGGATTTTAGAATTTAGATGACAATAAAAGCAACATTTAAGTTAGATTTATCAAATCAAGCAGCTAACAGAACTAGGCCACCTTGCTATTTAAGAGAATTGGCTTTCAGACATTTTATCTTGAGTTTCTTTTCCTTAGGGATTCATCCTCCAGAGCCTTCTGCAGCCCTGGTTCTTACTGGATTTACATTTCCTGAGTTTTATTTGCATCTGACCTTTCCCTAAAGAAGAACCTGGTCAGGCTTGCACTCCACTTAAGAACCAGCATCCATTTACTTTCTCGCAGGCTGACCTTGGTTTCTGGACTGAGGAACGCAGTCCTGATTTCTTCTTTTGATTTTGCATTAACAAAACTTTTTAAAGCTCAGATGTGCAGAAAGACTTGATATAGTGAGAACATCATTTTGATTCAGGGAAAGGATAATTTGTGTATGGGGAAAAGTTGAAACTAAATTCTTGCATATTAAAAAAATTTAACCTATTTACCCAGTCATGATTTGGGGCTTAGAAAAAATCACAGATAATTTGAAATTCATGTTATTATTTGATTTAAAATTATATCTTTCTTCATCTAGATCATATCAGTCTAATTTAAGAGAAACATTCAAGGGATTTGAATGAATTTTTTTTTTAATGTAAAGAAATGGCACTTTTTTTTTTTTAAACAAATCGGCTTTTCACAGTGGCAGACTTGCAGCTGTTAACTAATCCCATAACGAGTGGTATTTACCCACACATTTTCCAAATTAAATACGGGTATATGCAGGCCTGGCTTAAGATCCTATAACACAGATACTTTACCTGCTAAGAAAAAAAAAATTAAAACCAAATCACCCCAAGGATTATAAACACTGAGGGAGAGTTGAGAATAAAAAAGCCAGAGAGAAGGGAATGGATATGACTTTGTAGAATGACCACTTGGGGCAGAGAGGGGAGGAGATTGCAGGGATGGTTAAGGAATAATGCAAGTGCCTCTGAGAGCATTACTTAGAAGATCTGATCAGTTATCCAAAAGTAATCAGGCTTGCATTTTTAGAACCTGGGTATTAAGAACTGCCATTCTGGCAAACACTGTTTAGAAACACTCTTTCTCTCTCTCTTTCTTTCTTTCTTTCTTTCTTTCTTTCTTTCTTTCTTTCTTTCTTTCTTTCTTTCTTTCTTTCTTTCTTTCTTTTTCTTCCTTCCTTCCTTCCTTCCTTCCTTCCTTCCTTCCTTCCTTCCTTTCTTTCTTTTTCTTTCTCTCTCTCTCTCTCTTTCTTTTCTTTCTCTCTCTCTCTCTCTCTCTCTCTCTCTCTCTCTCTCTCTCTCTCTCTCTCTCTTTCTTTTTCTTTCTCTCTCACTCTCTTTTCTTTCCTTTTTTTTTGTTAGGGGGTGTTAGAATTTTTTCCCCCCAGAATTACTTACTTCTCCTTGCCTTTCTCTTTAAAATCTTTTTTTCAGATAGTGAAATGACGTTTTTATATCTTTAGCTTAATTTGGATTCAATTCAATACAGTTTTTGAAAACAAGAAATTTATCCTGCACTGGGCTAAAACTTGGATTGCTAGAATGGCTGATTACCACATCTCCCCCTAGCCTGCAAATTTTTTTGAGAATCCCATTAAATTTTATTCAGGAGTCCCTTACCAGCCAAATGTATTGTTTCCATGGATACAATTAATGGGGAAAGCAATTTTATAAGACTGATGTAAAAAACGAGCACTTCATCAGCCCCCCTGCTGGTCACATTTAGAGACTAGAGCTCAGGAAGCCGGCTCTCTGTGGGGTTGGCAGAAGCTCTGTACTGTAAAGGGGGCAAAACAATGAAAGCAGAAGTCAGAAGTGACTTTTTAAGTGTAAGGAATTACCCCTGAAGACTTATTAGGAATTGGAAAATGCCACTAAATTGTGACACCTTTTCACATACTTCCCATTTACAGAATTCATTCTATGACAACCTTAAAAAACAAAAAGCAATCTATTTCTTAAAAATACAGACTTCCCTTCTACTTTAATTGCTGGGACAGGTTTCAGGATATTTTGTATATGACAGATAAACCCAAGAAAGAATGAAAATCTCAGTGAGATGAAGGATGTACTAATTTTTACCACAACATTTAAGTTAGGTAGTTACGACTCAATCAAAATTTCTCTCGACTAGCATTTTTATTTATTTTCTGAAATATATACAAGGTGAAATCCATATCACATCATCTCATTTTCAAAATATTAAAGTGTAGATAAAATAACCACAATGCAATTTCCTAAGCATTGAAGAATGTTTTTACTCTATTGCCCCTAGCCCAAGCCCAGAGCAGAAATTTAGAGAGATTTCCTGAAGAATTCAGGGCCCTATTGTACAATGGTCACATGATATTTTAATGACTATTAAAACAATTTTTTTTGTGACTA
The DNA here is from genome assembly GCF_902729225.1 of Pteropus medius. Taxonomy (NCBI): domain Eukaryota; kingdom Metazoa; phylum Chordata; class Mammalia; order Chiroptera; family Pteropodidae; genus Pteropus; species Pteropus medius. The sequence continues at coordinate 1,885,653 of NW_024353909.1, forward strand.
CTGTAATTTGGGAAAGAAATGAGACTTGAACAATCTTGTGTTCAGTTTAATTACTATGCGGCTTGTGACAATAGCGTTGCCTTTTTCCTATTTTTTGTGTGACTAGAAATATGGGATAAGCTAAACTTTTTAAAAAAATAATAATGTGTGAACAAGTATATTTTAGGGTGAATACATGTAGTTTAATTGCTTACAAGCAAATCCATTTAAGAAACTATTTGTTTATATTTTCGGTACCATAGCTATACTGTTTTTGTTTATGTTTTTGTTTTGAGATTGCTTGAAAGGGGGCTGCTAAAAAGATGTTTTCCCCTGCAGAGGGCACTCTGCCTCTATAAAATAAACCCGACCCAGGCAGCATTTGAGCATAGAGAACAAGTATGTATAATTATTTTTTAAGCTGTGAATGTAAATAATTCTTTTTCTTTTGAATAATGCTATGGGAAAAATTTTCTATATTAGAAAATTATAGATTATGTATAGCTCTATGCATGTGTTTTCCTCTTGCTCTTTTAATATGTTGTCTTGCTGACCAGTTTTTTTTAAAAGATTGAAGGCATTTTTGAATAAGCACTGAGCAAGAGCGATAACAAATAAGGTCCCAAATAGAGGGGGAAAATGATAATCAGGAGAATAAGAGAAATATTAGGCTGGCTTGTAGATTAAAAGTGTATTTATATTAAGAATTTGAGGGCCTACAAATTGCTGTACAAATGCAGAGAAAGTAAAACATACCACCTAATTTTTTTAAAATGCAGAAATTAATTTCAGTTTAAAGAGGATTCTATCTGCAGCTGGAGATATTTAATCTGAAAAGTGTAAGAAAATAGGTATTTCTTAACCTAATATTTCTTTCCTGTTTGATGTATCTCTCTGTCTGAGAGAGGAATGGATTAAATAGAGGCAGCTATTCCAGAGGAGAGTCGGAACCTATGGAGAAGAGGAGCTGAAATACGTGTGTAACTGATGCACAGATAAATACAAGACAACAGAATTCCCAAACAGTTTAATCGCGGGTTTTCTGGACTTTACAGGGGAGGTTCCACTTTCTGCTGACCAGGAGAAAAGTGCTAGAGGTATTGTGAAGGCTTAGTTTAAGGATGTGTGAAAAATGATCAAGTGGCTAATGATCATTTCAATAGATCAGCTTCAATAGGCAAAATAAGCCACCTTCCCGGTATAGAAATTCATAAACACTGAAAAAAAAATTATATGGTTTTTGTTTATTGAAAAATCTAAAAAAGAAACATGTAAAGCGCTCTTTAAAAACACAATAACTAAAATAGGAAAAATGCTCAAAAACTTATGTCTTGGGAATATTACAGGAATCTGCAGCTCATACCGATTTTCACATCGTGAATGCAAGTTTGGAAATACCTTTGAGAATTTCTCTTTCGCTGCTTGCTTTCCTATTTACTTGCCAGCATTTTCTCAGTTCTTTTTCTAAAGCAGTTTGAAAAATGTGATTTCGTGTTAAGATGCTTTTGTGGAGTGCAATTTATTTATTTGCTTCTCACCACATATGTTTTTATTAATGTGCAATTACTATATAGCAAAATAACCCCAGCACAAAATTTATTGTCTCTAAATGAAGAGGAGGGACAGTAAGTGGTTTAATTTTTGAAACTTATATTTTTGGAGCTGGCTCTCAAGTCATGCTGCTTTGTAGTCAGCGATTTATGACGGCTGCGGTTGAGCCAGGTGGAGCAAAAGCCGCAAAATGGCAGGACAATTACTATAAGGGAAGATCATGGAGGAGTCTTGTCAGTTTCCAATGTGAAATTTAATCAGGTTACGTAGAGTGATGTGATCTATCTTGTTAGCCCGTTCTGAACTATTTTGAAAATATAAATTATAATCCTCTCAAAATTAAAACATAGGGAGATTCAGAATTGTAGGTTATCATCCAGATGTTTATTTTGCTGCCACAAATTTTTATATTAGCAAGTTTATTTATATCAAATGGCCCATTCTATATCATATGGATATTGTACATTCACAATCATGGTAGTTAGTTTCCACCAATTTTGAAAGAATTTTATTTTGGCAAGTTTATTATGGTCATATACTGTAGTCTCTTATACTGACATTGTTCTATCCTATCATAGTTACCAAGGCCAACATTTGATTATTCTTTTCCAGAACTATAGAACAGGAATAATATGTTTACATATGTCAAAGTAGCTCATCTTTGAGGGGTATTTTCTCCCTGTGCTATCATAAACAGTTGAGCATTACTTATGCCCTTAATCTAAACAAATCCTAAAAAGTTATTTGTGTTGTGTCCTTTTGTTTTAAAGGAATACTACTTAAAACTCCTTGAATATTAAAAATTAAATATGATAACAAGATATACAAAGTACTCTTAAGCCTCCCAGATATTTAGAGTTACAATGTCAGATAGATTTGTTATTTTTCACTAAAAATTGAAGACTTTTAATCTGCGAAATTTCTGTGCATTTTGTGTCACCAATACTGATACAACTTAAAAGAATGGTTCTCTTTCTCTCTTCATTCACAAACACGCATGTATATATGTATATGTATATATAAAATACATAGCACCCCTTCCTACAAAAAATATGCGTACTTTCTTCCATGGCTAGTGAGATACACCTAATTAATTATTTGTAAATTAGTACCCTTTCCAAAATATGTTAACTTTTATGGTCTGTTAAGTGCATCATGCGCACTACAAAATCCAAACAGTTGAATTTGCCTTGTTCCTCCTAACACCGTGGGAACAGTACTTACAGAGAAAAGGGTAGGTGGCTTTTACATGGCTTGAAAATTTTAAATATTATTCCAACTCGTACATGTACACTATTAAGTGATCTTAACATCTTGATTTTTTTTTAAAGGACTGTCTTAGAATTTTTAAATATACATTGAAGTTATGAAAAAGTATACCACATATTTTTTTTCCTGTCATCTCAAGAAAACTCAATTTAACTTTCGCATTTGATTTAAAAAGTAGAAGCATTCAGTGCTGTGATTACTCCTCAGTCTTGAGTCTGTAATTGTACTGCGTTTTCTCGCCACCTTCCACAGCGAGTGCAAAAAACCCACAGTGGGAACCCTGATTTTTCAGCCATTCTGTATCTTTGTTGCTCTTAGACTCTTAATTCCGCTTGAGTTTATAATATTTGCATTTGCTCTTGTTACACCAAAAGAAATTCTTTGGAATGCATATTCACTTTCTCCCCATTCCTTTCATTTGCAGATGAAAAGCAAATGCAGATTTTTAAAAAATAAATAAATACGATGTGGTTAGGACCATTCATCACACTCCCTGTCTGCTGGGTCTTTGTTTCTGTTTCATGCTGTGTGCATTACATTACATTTCTGAACCTGTTGTGAGTTTTTTTCCCCAGCATTTTTCTTTTGTAGTTTATTAAAATAAAAATATTTTCAGTCAGCAGAAATCCCATTGGTTCTTTCAGAAATCTTGCCCCACAGGCCTTTGCAGGACAAGAACAGATTGTCTGGAGCCTAATTCTGAGCATTGTTTTTTATGAGGAAATCAAAAGTATAATTGTTAAAACCCAGTGTGTCCTTTTATGTCTGAAAAGGAGAATTAAATTGCTGGTGGCAATGCAACAGGGGATAGAGAGAGAATGGATGTGAGGCAGGCCCTCTGGAATTGGGGTTTGCTGTTGAAAGTAAAGAGAGAATACACTTCCGAGTGTACCCAAGCGAGTGTGCATTTGGCAAGTAGACCATGGGTCCCAGCGAGTACAATGCAACGAGAATTGAAAAGGAATAAATACAATAAAATGGTCTCTTGGCCACTCAGTTTGTTGCTGTCAAATTCTTTCTTAAAATTCTCAATTTGCAAATGGTGGAGTAAACATTTTCATTTAAACTTAGACAGTAAACTACCAAATACCTACCAACTGGCTCTTTCTGTGATAAAAGTCTTTATATCCCTGAGGGCTTTTTATTTAATGTGATTTCTCAGCATTATTCATAACAAGACTGTTCTAGCTCTTTGACCTGTGCTTTCATATATAATTCTGAGGAGAAATAGGTTGAATTTTTTATTTCATTTGAGCTAATTTCACTTTCTGGATCTGATTACTAAGTGATGTATCTTGATTTGGGACTTGTTCTAGATTCTTGAATTTTGTGAAGTTCTAAGACCATCCCCAGAGGTCTGTCTTTCGTTGGAATATTCAGACAATTTTGAATTTTGCCAAATGACATATGCCACGTCTGCATATTTTAAGGTACACATGTAAGACAAAAGATTCCTTGAAAACACCTTGTATTCTAAGTTTAATTGAGATGCAACAAAATAGATTAAAAAAAAAAACCGTGTTGTGAATCCTGGCAAAATCTTAGTGGTGTGCTGTGGTGGACAAATGGTTAAAATATACACTCATTGGAGTATGAAGGCAGTTCTTCTTGGCTGTCAGATAGTTTGACCAGTGTCAGGCTATCCTGCCTGACGCGTGCAGCATACCTTCATTGCATCATAAATAAAACAGACAAATTACTTTTTTTTTCTTCCTAGGATGGAATATGTACCATGAGAGGGGAGGGAAAGGGATTAAGCGGGGAGGGGTGATTTGGAGGGTCAGTAGGGGGAGTGAAGAATTAGAAGGGAAGGGGAAAAAGAGAGATCCTTTCAGCCCCTCTATGAATCTCGGAATGGCAGCAGAGAACAATGAGAAAACCAGGCAATTACCTAGAATCCTGTTCCCTTATCCAGACGTAGAAAATATATTCTTGCACCAGCTTTCCTTCCATCCCCCACTCCCCTCTGCCTCCTCCCCTTCCCTGTCTATCTAATTCATTTCTTTAGTGGAAGGCCCAGCAGATGTAACAAAGGGAGAAGGGTTTCTGATGATGGGCCACTCAGGACTTGAGGGCCCAGCCTTGCAGGTCTGCTGTGGGAAACATTGTTTTTATATTCTGTGCCCTTACAGACTTTGGTAACCTCTGAAGCTGCAGCAGTGAAAAATGAGCAGAAAAGTATTTTACAGCCTGAACTCTTTTCCTGATTCCCTGAAAATCAAGTGATCAGGATGCTAAATCACTGGGCCCAAAAGCACCAAGCCAACTATATCCCTTCTGCCTTTGGAAATTCCATCCTAAGGTGTGCTAGGAATTCTGGGCTCTGAAACCATTTTACCGGAAACCTTCCTAAATTCCACTGAGGAATTTTGCTTTATTTCTTATAATTGTTGCAGTCCTGCAAGAGGCTCCCTCCCTACCCAATTTTTTTGCTTCAGTTAGGCACCAGTGAATGGAGATGCTAATAACACTGGAGATTTGACAGGTTCTGCTAGAGTGACTGGAAAGTGTGCCCTTTCTTCACTCCTGTGCTTTCTGGCCACCTGACCAAAGCACTGAAGACATGTATGGAAGGATGAGCTGTAAATGACTACTTCCTCTGAGGCCTTTATAGTTGGAATGTGTGAGTCCCTTTATATGCTGTACAGAAGCTTTTGGTTAACCAGTCTATTGAAAAGTGACATTTAAGTGAGAATGTGTGTCTGAACCCCCATCGTTTACATTCCGAGATGGCAAGAGTGGACCTATATATGATTTTCTGTGTCCTCTATCCACCTTCTCCCACAATCGTCAAGACTTTGCATTGTTTTGAATGGTGATGGTTTATAATGCACCATCCCCACATCTTGTCATGACCAGTAGTTCATAAAGCAAGACAGCTGCCTGGGGTTAGGGTGTGGTCAGCAGCTGGTTACAAAAATTGCTCTCTACTCTTTACAGTGGCTGTGCAACCAGTATAAAAAGTGGAATACCCAGGCTTTCCCATGGCAACACTTACTCAAGATAGAGCCTGAAAGAGACTGAAGAATATTCTTGGAAAAACAATTAGCAAAATCTCAGAGGCCAGTAGATTCCCAAGACCACCTGTGTACATTAGCCAAAGAACAGTTGTTGGTATTCACTGGCTTATTTAACCCTTTAAATAAAATAGATTTACTAGACATGCCATTGTTTCCAGGGGAGTAGTGGTGTTTTGTTTCAAAGTAGTTGCAAAGTGTTTTGGCATCTCTTATGCCTTAATGTGTGATTTACATCTTATACTATGTAGTTTTCACTGTATTTATTTTTACAACTTGGTCGTGAGTTAGGAAGGGCTGGAATCCTGGTTTAGACTTCTCTACATCATCTCATATATTTGCAGTTGGAGTTTGGTGCAGTTTTGACTCTTGCCTGGTGCAATGTCAGGGAAATCAATGACTGTTAGGTTAAGATTCAATTTCCTTAAGGGACAAAAATTTACAAGTAGTCTGGTGAGGTTTAATAAAATAAAAGCGTATCATATCACTTGGTAAACAGATGCCTAGAAAAGTTATAATTACTCTAATATGTACTCATAAATATTTGTTGATTGAAGCTCCAGTTAAGTAAAGATAAGCCTAGACTAAGCAGCTACTTTCTCAAGAGTGTTATATTGTTTAGGACAAACCCCTAAAAATAAAGGTACTTCTGGGGAAATACTAGAAAATATGTTGGAAGATGACAGTGTTCAACTTAAAAAAAAGTCACCTGGAACAGCTTTATATTGCCAGATATAGCTTTTTCCCTTTCTCCTTAGAAGTCACATCTGAATTTAACATAAGTTCCAAAACTCAGTGCTGAGACGAACCATAAAATAATCTGATTAATGAGTCCTTCGTGCAATTTGTAAGCTTATATAGCAGATTTATCATTTAAAAAAACCTTCGATATTCTTTACTGGTGTTTTTTTCTGATATTTAGACCAACTTAATTGGACCCCTTTGAATGCTTTAGTGTCATCTATTCCAAGATTTATCTACTACTGTCTATTACAGATCATCCTTCCTTAGGTGGGATTACCTAATATCTCTAAATTTAATTTCTATAAACTTTGTTTTAACAAAACTTCACTACAGTTGAGGCTTTTAATTGTCAAGATAATTGCTTTCAACCTTACTGATTTTTTAATTCCATGATCCAATTCACTCATCATATTATAATCACCTTTACTCCCCATGTTGACAATGGGGGCGGTTGTGCATGTTGTATAATACATGCTGTTAGAGCCCACAGAGCTTATCAGAGGGGCTTTTACTTAAAAATCTCAGATATATATAAAAATGTATAAAATCTTGAGAAATTCCACAAGCCTGACAGAATAAGGTAGAATAACCTTTTTTTGAGTGTTTGCTGTCCTGAAATTTGCTAAGGATTGAAGATTCCCTACAGGGATTCCAGCCCACCCAAGACAGTTCAAGTCCTTAATTATGTGAACTTATTAAATAACTGTAAAACACTTATTTGAGTGAATAAATAAAAATATTATCTAAAGCTATAACCCCATGTTTTTAATGGGGTTAATGTGGGATTATAGCATTGTTGTTTTTTAAAAGGTATTTGACAAATCAAAGTTTTATATGAAAGTATGGCTTTAACTTTGGGAGAAGCACAGAAGCAGAAGGAAAGGGTTAAAGATCATGCATTATTTAAATATACATTAACTCTTTTTAAAATGCTCCTTGGATGTTGAAATTTGTTTTTTAAATGTTGGAAAATGACAAGTAATTCTGGAGGGACATCAAAGGACAGAGGATGCTATATCATATTAAGATCACAGTTTGGTGAATCTGTACAGGGCTTTTTCTTAATCTAATGTAAAGGTTTGTAAGAACCTGTCATCTCGCTCCTGCTTGTTGGCTGCATTTTACATAATGCCCTTCAGCGTCATTGATACCAACCCTGGCATTATTATTGCTATTTACAGTTGTGTGCTAGTAATGTTAAACCTGAATGGGATTAATAAAATAAATAAGATGATAAGGATTTTAATGCTATTAACCATCAGTAATACTTCTTGACAGCACAAGAAAAGGAATAGTATGCCATTAGCCAGCCTAGATAGACTCAACAGTCTGTAAACACAAAGATTCCTAGTAATTTATGTTGCTAAACCTTACTTTCTCAAGTGGCTTTTTCTCCTACTTCCATATTCTTTTCTTCCTTTGCTTTTTCCCTTTTCTTACTCCCCTCCTTCTCTCCCTCCCTCCCTCTCCCTTTTCCTCTCTTTGTCATTTCTCTGTGCATTCTTCATGATCTCTCATTTTTACTGTTTTGTGGTTATTCTGCTGTTATTGTCTGGAAATTGACCATTGCCTAGCAATCTTGTGTGCGACATCTGCCAATAAACCTGCTGGCTTAGCTTGCTTTCCTCCCAGCTCTCTTCGCCTTCCTTAGCTAGTGCTTTCCTCACTCCCACTGTCTTCCAGCTTCCACCTCAACACTCTTCATCCTCCTGCAGATGCTTCCTGGGGTTCTTTTTGAAATGGATGCTAGCCTTTTGTTCCAGTCCCACTCTGAGCGCTGGGGTCAGGCAGCTAGCAGCCTCCCTGGGGCAGTGCTATGATGAGTTTTGGCATGGCCAGGCTGTTTAACAACTCCATCGCAGAGTACCAGCTTCCTTAAAGATTGAAAGGAGCTATGATGAGCTTTTTCCAAAGGCTCTGCTCAAGTTTTGAAATGCCAAAGATTCCCGTGGATCTCTAAATTATGTGGTAATTTTTTGAACCACGCCTTCCCAATAAAAATGAGATTTCTTTTCCAAGAAACATAGCTACTCTGTGATCTTATTAGTTAAGCACTCAGATTTTCCTGGAATCCATGTTGTTTGGATTTAGTAATTTTTTATTTAAAAATGTTCAAGTCTTGTCAACCTTTTTATTGCTGATTGCCAATTATGTCTCATCTTTGCCATCATTCACATGCCTTTTTCTTTTTAAAGTCGTAATTGTCATAAATGACTCCCTCAAATAATTTTTAAAAACCCTAGTCATTTTAGAAACACTTAAAATTCATCCTAATTGAGTGCAGTTTTTTAATGGGTAGAACTAGTTATTTCAGCTCAAATTATTTATCTAGTTCTACATATATGTAAAATATTGTTTAAATTAAAATACATTTTATTTTCTTTTATAGTATTGAAAATTTACCTTTCAAAATTATTTTGTCTTTTTATATCCATATCTGGGTTGTAATGTGGCAGCTAAAGAGGCAAATAGTCATCTTTAATCAGGACTACTTAAATAGTTGCACAAGGAAATACTGCCTGGGGACCTTTTGATGTTAGTCATGAGTGAGAAAACATTTAAACTTAGGTTACATGACTGTGTACACAAAACATAAGCACATCACATAGCGCCTCTTTGCATATCAGATGTCCCTTTCAGCTGTACTCCATTGTGATGACCCTCCAGCTTTTCTGGAACCAAATGGGAGAGAAGTGAGTGAGTGAGTGAGTGAGTGAGTGAGTGAGTGTGTGTGTGTGTGTGTGTGTGTTCGTTCCTGCTGAAAGTGATGAGTGTTCTCAGGAAGGATAACTTGAGCTGAGTTAACAGCTCTGTACCTTTCTTCTTATCCATTCTGGTACTCATTAAGTTAATACACTGTTGCCTGCACGGGCACCTTCTTTGATGGTGAGTACAGTTAAATGCCTATTTAGATAAGTCACGGACTAACCAATGCAAGAAGGTACATGAAGTGTGGGGGCAGGAGCATGGGAAAGGAGAGAGGAGGAGGGAAGGGAAAGTGGGGGCAGTGGGGAGCTAGAGGGGAGAGGGGAAGAGAGAGAGAGAGAGAGAAGTGTTGCTATATATTTTTAAACTTAAAATGCTTCTTAACAATCCTTTGCAGCTGGCAGAAAGCTAAGGTTTCTCACACTATGAAAGGAAGTCAGACCATAAATAAGCCAGTCGAGCACACCTGGAACGAATAAAATGCCTTTCTAGACTTTATACTGTGCTTAGAATGGATGCCAGCCTGGTGAGTGCATTCAAATGGCATGGAAGAATGTGTAAATGCCACATTAGTCTAAAACTAGGGAAATGTTTCCATTTTTAATCTCCAACTTTTAAAGTAATGGCTTATTGGAGAAAATATAGGAAGGCATTTTTCAAAGTTTAATATCTTGCTGTTCTGTTTGGGGCAATGGACCTCTTTCAAAAAGTAGTGACAGAATAAGACAAAGATATTGTACTTTCAGAGCCAGATAGAGACTGAGAAGTTGTCACAGTTTTCAGACTTATGAATCTAATTCAAAGAGCAAAGATGAGCAATACATTCCTCATCTGATATGCATAAAGGACCTAATATGATCCAGTGACTATTAGCTCTTTTTACCTTGGTCCCTTTCAGGATGTCACACAATTTTTTTTTTTTTTTTTTTATCTCTGTACTGGTCAGACATGCACTGATGCAGTTCTTGGGTTAGAAATTATAGATGCTTCTGTTTAGTCATTTGGTTGTCAGTATTGTCCATGGATTCCATTCTATCTGGATTAGGCCTTTTGCAAATTTTAAGGTAGGGTGCTAACCTCTCCATAAGCTGGGCACAGCTGCACAAGTCAGCAAACTCATGATGCATGACTTTTGTCTGAGAAGCATGCATTCACACCCTCCCTCATCTGCACCATAGGGTTCATGTCTAGGCCACGGGGATGGCATCAGTTGCCAGGTCCAGGCATGACTGACTGTAGGGTAGACACTTCCTAGGTTAAAAAAAAAAAAGTTGGTCTTGTACAACCCATTTCTTCTTCTGATAACTTTGGCCTCAGATTCTAAAGTACAGATGGGAAAAAAGCTTTCTTTATATTTGGTCTATATCAACTTTTATAGATTGATGCCAGTGGCAAGTTGATTGTTTAATACATTTTAAAACATTTACGGGTATAGCAGGAAAGTAAAAACAAGTATGTCTGGGTCTTGCTGCCTAGTAGTCATATTCTTCTCTTTTTCCCATTGTTTATCTCCTATTGCTACCCCATTTAATGTCAGACAATTGTTCATGTCTCTATGGCCGATCCACTTTGTTAGAACCCCCTAGTACAGGGGGAAACAGTAAACAGAGCAGTACTTCTGAGAGCCAGCAGAGGGGTTCCCTTGTAGAATGTAGTAATGGTCTTTACCCAGGTAGCCTCTTCCCAAACATAGGCTCTGCTACCAGCAGGGAAGCCAGAAAGGAATGGGAAGAAATGAATAATTATTAAGCTCCTGTTATTTGTCAAGAATTGCCAGAACCAGGTGGCACTCAGTTTTTCTTAAGTCACTGTGATTGTATGAGGGGTTTTCCTTGATGGTTTTCAGACTTTTTCAGGGAATCTATATCTCTTTCTGAACTTCATGTACTAACACTTCTAATGATTATTTTGTGCCAGACACTTTGTTAGAATATCACTTTATATTATACAATTTAATATATGTAAGTGGAAGAAAGTCTGAACATTTGACTTTTTTTTATACCAACTTTGTAAGTCCTTCTAAAAAGAAAAATAGGGAGAAAATAAAAGATGAAAAAAGCTTATTATCAGTTGATTTATCCTGTGGAAAATTAATTGTATGTTTTGATTTTCTATTTATTCATTCGTTTTTTTAAATTCAGTAATTATATGGGTAACTCCTTTATGCAAGGCATTGTTCATGGTGCCATGGAGGAATGAAGAACTAAAAGTCATGGTCCTTATCCTCAGAAAATGTATACTTAAATTTGCATCACTTTACAGGGGTTTTTTGTAATTTTCATATATGTCAACAACTGAATTTTATGAGTCGTTTTGTTTTTTTTTTTGACAGAGGAGTCAAGGAACGAAAACATATGCCTCCTTTTCTCAGAGTAATAACTCCTGGTAATCTTAAGTAAGAACCAAAGAATCTTTTTACCTTGAATTTTTAAGAAAATATTTGTTCCATTAATTTAAAAAAGAAATTTATGTATTGAATATGCTTAGTGTGATTCTAAATGAATAATATCCTAGCTGAAAGACTGGAAACTTAAGTTGATAGTTTATTTCAGTAATAATGGAAGCCCAGGGTCTATTTTAATACCAGTTTGTTTGTAGACCAAATGCTGAGAATACTTGCCTTCTGATAAAGATGGAATTCACTGTTCATAAAGTTACTACGTATCCAAATGAAGAGTAGTATTTTTACAGTAGTGTGCTGCTAATATTTAAAGTGTTGCTTTTCTGATACTATTGCTTAAAATTTCCAGTGGTGTAAATTAGACCCTCTGATCCTTGTCTCAGCAGTAAGCAATAATTGAGGATATTTGATTGTTTTTATTCACATGAGAGAATGTACCACATAATTCAAAAGCAGCAAATCTATGCTTCAGTTTATTTATATTGCATTTTTTAGTTTCAACATTTTGAGATGGGAAGGAATGGTTAAATAATATTTTCTTAAGTGACCAATAACAGAAATAGAAATGTAATAAATAAATGGGGATAATCTACGTTAATATGCATTTATTGCATGTGAGTTCCGTTCATGTTCTCTTTCAGTATTTTCAACTCCTTCATAAGACTCTTGGTTGATTTTGGAAGCATGTGTCATCTTTCTCATTTAATAATCTATTTTTTTAATATCAAAGCATTTTTATTTGATTTTTAAATGATTTTTATTTTTCAGTTACCATTCACATTCATTATTATTTTATGTATATCAAAACATTTTCAGTCTATTATCTTTTAGATCTTTTTTTGGTTTAGAGGGACTGAATATGAGAATAAAGGGGGCAATATTATTAGTTTGTTGGGAATGCCACATAACACATGTGGGTATCGTATGTCATGGTGTTACATATAAATTTCTTTACCGGGTTTATAATTTTACTATCAGAATTCACCTGAGTCTGATGCTCTGTAGGTAAATCTTAATTGAAGAGAGGTTTGCAAAACCAAACCTTAAAGAAAACACCAGAGTGTTTTTAATTTTCTTAAGCACAGTTTTTATGATTGTATTCCCTCTAACATGGCATTATGATTTTTAACACTAAATTTGACAGGCACTAAAGCTAATGATTACTAACTATATGAAAAAATGTATAAAGAGAGCTGGCATCTAAATATTTTGCTTTCGTATTCATGGAATATTTGTTAACAAAGTTTCATAAGGATTTTAAAATCATTACATATCACAGTTATACCTCTAATAAACTAATTATATATGTTGTTTCTACTCTGTAATTAGGTATAATTACACTAATTGCATAAACAGATGATAATCAACCTGAAATTACTTTATAAAATAAGAACATTTACACAACAATAATGTCATTAAAAAACATAAGGTCCCAAGAATGAGACAAAGCAAGCACCACCAGGAAATTCAGTTAGAGATTAAATGTCTAGCACTGTAGGTATAATAGGGACGCTGTCACCTTCCCATTACCCTAATGCACTCCCTTCCTCTTAGATATAGTATGTTTAAATCCTGAGCTGTGAATTTCTAGGCCTTTGTGCCTTTGTCTCACCACCTTAACATTTTTAATGTAGTTTTTGTTGTGTAAATCTATATAAGTGCCATCACCCGTCAGCGGTGACATTTGATGGCATGAGGCCGACCCAGTCTGCATGTATTAGGGCTTTTTGTGTTTGTGCAGTGGAACCTACTTAAACAAATTCCAGTTGAAGGAATAAACCTGTAAAAGGAATACATTTTCCCTGTTCTGAAACAATAGCTCAGTGTTGAATGGATGCCCATGAAAAGAATAAATCACATAGAAGGATAAAGTTCTTTTCCTCCAAAAGGCAAGAGGAAAGTAATGATGATTTTGACCTATTGAGGAAATAAATCTCTTGATTTATCAATTTAATGTGGAGACCAATCTAGAACACATGCCAGGAAGCCTCATTGGAATTATTGCTGAATTTTGGATTCTCCAAAAAGAATTTCAAGAAACGAAAACATCAAGAACTCTCAACATTTTCACAAAAAACACTGAAGACCAGACGGGGCAGGGAAACTCTTGACATTCTTTACATAACTCTTTAATATTTAGTAATTTTATCAGTACCAGACACCAGTAAACCAAATACCTGGAGTGCTGTGGTTAGAGGTAAAATCAGCCTCCATTAAAATATAGTATTTATCCTGCAACTGGCCTTTTGTGTTGTCTGTGAACAATAGTTTAGGAACTCTAGATGTATTATTAGATATAACTTGGGTAGAATTTGCTGTGAATTTGCAATGAATTTTGGGCTTTAGAAATGTATAGATCCTTGAGTCTTTAGTTCCTAATACTGGGGGGATCTATGCCATATAAAAGTTTAGTGCCCATTATCACCTTAATTTGTAGTAGAGCAATTGGTGTATAGTTAAGAGCATTTAGGACATGAGATGCCAATTCAAGTTTAACTTGAGAACTTGAAGACGCCAATTTGTATTCTGGTTTCTCTGTCAATTAAAATATGTCAACAAAATAATGTAATTTTCACAACCACCAGCTGCTGATATAAAGTAGACACCCAGATGCTTAATAAATACTTCCTGAACAAATACGGGAATATAAGGAAAAAAAAGAAGAATATAATATTGAGTAGGTTTCTCCAAAAGATAAAATGCAAGCTGTGTTTTGCTTGAAAGCTTAGTAATGTTAAATTTTTAATTTAATTTTTAAGACTTTATTTTCTCTGATTATAAACTGTTTACTATAAAAATTTTAGAAACCAAAGATAGGCACAAAAGTAGACATAGAAAGGCTTTGAGATGTGTGCTGCCTTATTGCTCTCCAGAAAGCTTCCACTCCTATAGTATAGAGTATAAGAATGCTATTACCCCACATTTTACCAGTATTGGGTGTTTTAATTTTTAAAATTTCTGTTAATTTTATGCACATAGTTGTATTTTATGCATCACCTTCAGTTCTAGAAAACTTAATTTGATTTGTTTCTATTAGATTATTTTGGGAATAGTTGATGTGTTGCTAAATTTTATCTGAATCCCTATTCTATGCTGAGAAAATTCTGCAATGCTTTGAGTCTTAGTGGCAGCCTGCCACCCACCATAAACACAGAAGGGTTTCAGATCTTCCTTATTATAAGAATATAGGCATGCATAACAGGTTCTACCCATAGGATGCTCCTGGTTCAGAGATAACCATGAGAAATGCTTCTTTGTGACAATTTTAAAAGGAGTGAGTTACTGGGGAGTGGTGGCATCTGCGTTATCCATTGTTTACTGATGTTCCCCAAGTGTCTGTAGTAGGGCTCAGCAGGAACATCAATGATGTCCTCACTAGACCTCACTGCTGAGATTCTAGGTATTACCTGGAGCTTCATAGCTCAGAACCAGCATCTTTAGGTTCCATGACAATTCTGTGAGCTTGACAGTATTTTTTTTAAATAAACATTTTATTAAAAATTTTTGCTTAAATAAGCCAACATAGGTTTCCATAACTTGCAATACAGGATATTAATTGATAAATAAAAGGATGCAAGGACTGGTTACTTCTAATATATGTATTCATATATTTGTTGCTAGACAGTTTAAAGAAAAAGAACAAAAAACTCAAAGTTCTAAGTTCTTGATTTGAGAAAGGGACTTTCTATTACAAACCTAAAGAACGCCTTGTCTCTTGTAGCCATGGAGCTGAGAAAATTCAAAGTAAAGGATGATTGACCCCTGAGGTTATTGAATCACCAAGTCAATTGAACTCACTGCCTGGTGTAAAAGTATATTGATGGTAAAAGAGTGAAACCTCAGAACTGGGCTGAGGTTATAAGGAAGGATTTGAATGACTTGGACTGTAATGAACTACCAACCCCATGAGCCTTCTTGTCCTGTCTTGCTTGAAAACCTTGGAATGACCTCCTTGCAAAGGGAATCCAATTCTCCTTATGGCCTGTTCTCAACATCATAGACTATCTCCATGCCTATACCTAAAGACAGATCCCAGCATGCCCTAGAATACCAAATACAGAGTCAAAACTGCAGGAGTTTGGTAGTTTTTATTTGCAAAAATCTGATGTGTATAAATGGGTTCTGGAGGTACAAGAACAAGGACTAAGGAGTATAATTTTAAATTTGGCTGAATTAATAGTTGTGAATATACTAACTAGTTTAAGTGAGAGTCCTTCATATCACATTAGGCATTTAACTGCTCAGGAAGTTAGAAATGTTAGAGTGCCTAACTCTAACCATGTCCTTTAAGAGAGGGGTCCCCATAAACCCAGGCTGGCCTGTTAGGAACCAGTCTGCACAGCAGGAGGTGAGTGGCAGGCAAGTGAACGAGTCTTCATCTGTGTTTGCAGCTGCTCCCCAGCACTAGCATCACCGCCTCAGCTCCACCTCAGATCATCAGGCATTAGATTCTCGTAGGAACACTGGTCTCTGGTGCCAAAAAGGTCAGGGACTGCTACTAAGAAGATTCAGAAGATACTCTCTTCAGGCACTTAGATGTACATTAATGAGAGTATTCCAGGTCTTGGAAAAGTGCTGAAGTGGCCGTTCTCTTTAAGGCAAGAATGCTGGTGGGAGGGTTCCATGAGTTTAGTGAGGTTACATGGATCTCAGGGTGACAGAGGCTAAGTAGCAGCTCAAAACCACAGAGACAATGTAGGCATGGTTATCATAATATGCATCAGAGCTGGTATGATACTAGTTTGATCAGCTACAGTGTTTGGTGGTAACTAGGATTAAAAGAGATAGGTAGCCTGATTAGGTTCTCCTTAATGTAAATAACAGAAAAACTGCTTACTTGAAACTAAGGCCTAGCTTGAACATCTATAACAGTCATGATCTCTTAAAAAAGTCCCAAATCTATATTTACAGTTTCAGAATTCTTTAAATGAAGGGGTGGCTAGATACCCTTGAGAGGGAGAAACCTACAATAACATCTCAATAAGTGTACATAAATCTCATCTTTTTCAAAGGGACATAAGCCATTCACCAGGAAAACTGGGCACTTGCAGGAAAAAGAAATACTTAGATCATTTAGAAAGTATTAGATATTAGCTCTAAGCTAACACTAAGTCCTGGGGACTCAGAACACAATGTGGTTCTTCTGTTAGAATATGGTATGTATGGAATTCAGATGATAAAGATTTGATCTAACTCTGTCTCATCATAGGCCCAATGGGACCCTGAGTGCATCTCTCATTTTTTTAATTTATGAATTTATTGTTGGAATATATAGCATTAGCAATAGAAAAATCCCATAATGGCTTCAGATATATTAGGAAGGACAAAGTGGAAACCAGTGGAATTCATCTTACTACCAAGAGAGTAAATGAAAACAATACCATAAACTTCAGAGATATGTCTCACCATAAACCATTCAAAAAGCAGGGATATTGTGTTTTATCACTTCCTCATATACTTTCTAGTATAGATAGGTCTTGGAGAATGCTGGTGCATTATCATTATCACAGCTTAATAGGTAATAGCTTCGGTTAAATCAAGTGTTCCAGTTGTGGTATCTTTACTGAAGCAAATGAACATGGCTTTAATCACTGATTTGCAAACCTTTTTTTTTTTTTTCTATTTCAAGATATCTAGAACACCAATAACATTTTTCTTATACTTGGCATGAATAGCAATATACTTTTGACACTTTGCCCCAGAGTTATGTAAACCCCCTGATCCTGAGCTATAATTTAATCTCTAGAGAAATTGATCATCTCATTATCCTGAAGGATATCAAGCTAGGCCATGAAATTAATGATTTCATTCTGATATGGTCTGGAGAACATGAAGTAGCAGACACTCTAAATACATGCATACCAGAAAATGGGAGTACTATCCATGAAAATACAAGGCCTGAGTTGGTTAGTGAAGTCTGTAAGAGGGTCCCGTGGTTTGGGAAATTTCAGGATATCTGCTGAAGTTTTAATTTTCTACCATTTAGAAAGAGACACTGAAATTAATGTGTCTGTTTTGAAGGAGATATATACCATATTTGTCTGTGCTGCTTGGAGCCACTTACTATGTGTAGCAGATGCTCTCAAGGCCTCACACATATCCCCTCAACTGTACCCTCAACACCACTTTAAGAAAATGTACAACTGCCAGCACTTGCATTTTTTTTTCCTGAGGGATTTCTCTGATTGCCAGAGCATACTTTCTTGCCCATTACTCACAGTGTCTTGACAAACTGGGATGCTATATGAAGATTGTATTGTCTCACTAAGAAAAGCATAGCAAATGCCCCTGGGGTTTGGGACTAAAGCGATGTTCTCTTAGTCAAGTAACTTGTCTCTTGAGAAATAGCTCTTATCTTGCTTTAGAGACTAAATGTTTAGCCATGGCATACCAGATGACTGTTCAATCTGAGCTGTCCATGACGTGTGTTATGATTCACCTAGGCATATATTTGGGTGTGCTAAACTGTAATACATTTTCAAGTGGAGGTAGTATATAGGGAATCTAACTCAAGTATGTTTTTTTCATTTCTTATTTATGGTCTCAAGGGGGAAGTTCCTATGACCAATTTATTGAGGAGAAAAGAAAAATTGAGGCTTAATCACCACTGGTTCTGCATGGTAAGTTAGTACCAACCTGAAGTAGACTATTTTAGTTTACAAATATACTCAGGGATAGCCTTAGTTCTTAAACTTAATCTCATCAAGGTTGACTTGGCTACTGTCACTGCTGAATGTCCAACCTGCTAACTGTAGCCCCCAATATGGTACAATACTCAAGGGAGATAAGCCAGAGACCTATCTATATTAGATTGTATCATCATGGAGCAAAAATAATTTTTAATTTGAATTTTCGTTCATTACCTGTCGTGTGTTAGCCAGCTCACCATCCTTAGATTCACTAAAAGCTTTATTTTCCATCATAGTGTCCTACACCACATAGTTTCTGAACATGAATTCATTTTTCATCAAAAGAAGTAAGACAGTCGGTGCATGTGAGACTCATGCA
Organism: Pteropus medius; assembly: GCF_902729225.1. Classification (NCBI taxonomy): domain Eukaryota; kingdom Metazoa; phylum Chordata; class Mammalia; order Chiroptera; family Pteropodidae; genus Pteropus; species Pteropus medius. Next base: position 1,904,328 of record NW_024353909.1, read on the forward strand.
ATCTCCTAGAAGTTGTAATGGAGTTTGTGAAATATAATTTTTCACTTTCCAGCCTCCTGACTTCAAGGAAACATACAGAAGAAGGTAGGAATGAATGCTAAAGGCCAATCAACCATTTTTTTTGAAATTTATGGAATCGCCCAGAAAGGTGGAATGGCCTATTGAAGACTCTGTTATAGCTTCAGAACAGAGACTACTTTGTGAAGTTGAGGTGCTGTCCTATGGGATACAAAGTATGCTTTGAATTAGTGATCAAAATGTGATGTCTTTCATATCGAGATTATATAAGCTTGGGAACCAAGGGGGAGGAAAAGGGAATGATATGTCTCACAGGTGCAGCTAATGACCCACTCAAATGTTTTACTTCCTGTATCACTCAGGGTTCAGTGTAGGAAACAAAAAGCACTTCAGACATTTTACGCAGAAAGGGCTTTACTATAGGTAATTAGGTACTTTATGAAATTATTGGAAGACTGGAGGAGTTCAAGAAAACCCTCTGTAACTATAATTATGGAATTCTTGAAATGAAGAAATGATTGGAATGGTGAAGCCTGTCAACTATAGCAGGTCCTTGAATAATATTGTTTTATTCAATGTTGCTTTGTTATAACATTGACAAGATGTCTTAGGAACTTAACTCTTGTTTATATAAATTAGCCTATGGTAAAATTAGTTTTGTCATGCATTGTTTCACTGCAGTTCCAAGAACCTGTCAGCAGTATTAAGTGAGGACTTACTGTATATCTGGAACATTTCTCATCTCAGAAACTCTGGTATCTGTGCTTTAGAGGCTTAGTATCCAAAGAAAGATGGCTTCCGTCAGGGGAATAGCAGTTACTCCACTGAGTTCAGGCTGAGCCAATCCATCCACTCATTTCTGACTTCTTGTGCCATTTGACAAATATGTGAAGCAGGGTGTTTAGGGTTGGCATGGGAGATGTGTTCATGTCAATAGGTTATTGCTATACGATAGTAACAAGAAAGAATATAGAACCCAGGGGATGCTTTGGAGTACCTTCTTGTATAGCTCCAGTGATAAAACTTAATGAAAGACTACATCACTACTTTGAATCCCCATGAATGAAGGTTTAGGTCATCACGTTGGGTAAAGAAACCTGGTCAACTGAAGAACAGGGTGAAAATGAACTTGGAAGGAAGGTGTAGGTGGGAAGCCAAAAGAACAGACGATAACATCATGTCTATTTGCAGATCACTGTAGCATCTACTTATATTTTCTTATCTGCTATGATGTCTCATGTATGTTTATATATCTGAACAAATTTTCTTCTTTTCTCTCGCTTTCCCCCACCATCATTTGTATCTATATCTATTTCTGTATCTATATCTTATATTGCATATGTTAGTGATTATTAGCTTAGTAGTTTAGTCTATGGATTACAGAGTATTGAAAGGTAACAGTATTAGAGAAGACCTTGGATGTGTAGCTGGATGCATTAACTAGAAGGTCTTTGGTTTGTCCACTGTTGGGGAAGAGAAGGCATGCTTTTAGATTAGGTAAGGATGGCTGCATTATGGTAGGCAAGAGCTCTTTCGGGAAAAAGAAAAAGTATGAGGAGGAAAAATATGTTGATGTGGAGCAGTCAAAGGGTGGTCTTTCAGGGAATATTTGTCATTTGCTTTGGCCACTCAATTTCTGAACCTCCTTCCCATGTCATGAGTTTTCCCTCATTTTATGAGTCTTGTTGCGGGCACTACCTATCTCTTGCTGGAAAAGCTGAAAATACCAGTTGTTTGCCTCCCCCCACCCCCGCCCCAGCCCTCTTGCAGCTGGAGTGCAAGCACATAATCTAGACTCCGGGGACAGCAGGGAAGCCTTACCATCAAGGTTGTCTCTTTGGTAGGGGCAGCAGCTGCAGAGATTGTGTTCCTGGGACAGCAGTGAGGTCGTATTAGGGAGAACGTGCTGTGTTCCTTTCTGCTTGTGTTCGGCAGTGACCATAGTAGTATTCTCTTTGCACTTGTTCTCATGTCTGCTTTTGGGAGTCTTTTTGTCTGTATTACCCCAAATCTAGCTCTCCAGACTTTCTGGGAGTTCTGTACATTACCCACTATCTCTTTTCTTTTTTCATCAGCCATAGTTGGCTTCTGTCGCTTGCCAGTAGGAAAACCAACCTTATTCAATAATATAATAGAAGAGCACTGGACTTGTGGGCAAGAGCCTGAGCTGGAAACAGAGGATGTCACCCCATGGCCATGTGAACTGGGGTATATTATTTAATTTCTCAGAGCCACAGTTTCTTTATCTATAAAATGAGAGTAAAAATTCCCACCTCAGTCATTTGGCACAAAGATCACATGAGGTCATATTTGTGAAGGTTCTTAGACTTGTGCCTGTCACATCTTGTTTTTATTGTGTTTTTAGATAAAGCCGTGTAATGGGAAGATCCAGTGTTTAAGCACAGAAGTAACTATGCTCTTATTATAATATATGACTATATTTAATATTACTTTCATTAAAATGTCCTGGAAAAGAATATGTTTTCTTGCTTGCTCCTGAGAGCGAATGGTAATGGAGATGTAATTGCCAATTCTGAATGCGAGTGTTCTTTACTTTTCATTCAAGCACAGCCATAGCACATAGTTCATATTTCTGAGGGTCATCTTGGGAACTGCAGAGTAGCAAGATGTGGGAACTGCAGAGTAGCAAGATGTACTTTTATATTGGATTGCTGTTAGAAAGTTCAATAAAGTTGGTGAATATATTAACAAGTATGTCATTTGTGGTGAAAGGCAGCTTGCTTATTGTCAATTAAATTATTTTATTATTACAAAGGAATATTATATAAAGTATAAATAATAAATAAACACCTATATACCCACTACTCAATTGAGGCCTCTTGTGTAATTCTCCCTTTTCTCTGTCTCTCTTCTAGTAGTATGTATAAAAGATGCCTGGAATTATGTACAACAGACTGGTAGCAGAAGCAGGAATCATGATGTGCTTTCGCTTTCTTCATTTATTTGTAATTTGTATTTTTTAGGACAGGGCATTTCTTCATTTAGGAAAATAACACATTAAAGAAAAAAGAACAACTGTATTAATTGCATTGGTACAATAGAAGTTAGCTAATAAATTGGAAAACATAAATACAGTGGGCTTGCTTAAACGAATACATGAAATTTCAGAAGCACATTAGCAACAATTATTTATACAATGATTTATTTTTCTGGTTTAATTGCTTTCTGTGATTTGTAGTAATTACAGGGGTAGATCCCAGAGTCTGTGGGTGTAGTTTCAAACTCAGCTCCAATATTTACTAGTTGTGCGACCTTGAGAAAGCCAGATATAAATCACTTTGTGCCTCAGTTTCCTCACTGACAAATTATGGATAGTTAGAGAATTGTCTCATAAGATAGTTGTGAGGATTAGATGGATAATTACTTAGAACAGAGTATGTGTGTGTACACACACACACACACACACACACACACACGAAATGGAATTCCATGAAATATAGTTTAGCCTAGCCAAACTGACACATCGCACAGCCATCACACTCTATTCTCTCCATTTGCTCTTTTAAAAAGCTCATGACATGGAGAATTTTTCCTGGCCTTCTGATTCACTCATTCAGTTTTCAGTAGTTTCTGTTCTGCTCTTCACTGACTTTACTGAACACTCCTATCCCTTTTCTTCCTCCCTCCTTCCCCCCACACCTTTTTGAAATAATTCATTCTTGTTCTCAGGTAGTTTTTTCTCCACTCCTGCCCTGTCCTCCTTCTTCCCTTTTTCTCTTCTTGTTTATTCCTCTTATTTCAATAATGAAGTACCTTCTTTAATCCTACTGAGACTGCAAGTGAAACATTCTCTGCTGCATTATTAGGTCTATTCCCTCTGACTTCTCAGTTGTTTCCCCTCTTTCAATTTGCTGATAATCTTCATGTGTTTAGTAACTTCTCCTTCTTGTTTGACACTTAAACGTTAAGACCTATATCTAGTGGTTCCCCAAAGTGACTATACCTTATACTCACCAGAAAGCTTTACCAAAATTACAGACCCCTATGTCTTACCACTGGAAATTCTGATTTGCAAGTTCTGGAGCAAGACTCAGGAATCCTATTTTAAGAAGTAATTTTCAGATACTTCGATACCACTGGTCTGTATAGACCAATGTTTGGGAACCCCTGATCTGGGTTGCTCAGTGTTTGTAGTTAGTACAAGCTCTTGCCCGCTGCAGTTATATAGTTCTTTTGTTTAATTTTTCATGTTAGAGTTTTCTGTAAGCATATCAGTTGGAACATGTATGTCTTCCCTATCCACAAACAGTAAACAGGAGCCAACCTCTCTGAGCATTTCCTCTGTAAGTATAGATTGTACTGGGCTTCTTTAATAGTATACTGTATACATTAAATGCTTATATTAAAATATTTGGATTTGGATATTTTCATTAATTTATTTTGATTCTTTACTGTTTAATAAAGTAACAATTAAGGCTATTAATTTATTTTGATTCTTTACTGTTTAATAAAGTAACAGTTAAGGCTACCTGGGCATAGCATTAGGTATACCCTTTAAGTATTGCTGTAGTAGTGTTGTCATTGTAGTTATTTCGTAAATAATCTACGAGTGCTTTTAATTAGGAGGCCCAAAAAATGTTCAAGTTGTTGAAGGTTTTCATTTTGTTTTGTTTATGCTTAAAGGTTTATTACACTCTAGACAGATAATGAAATATAATGCCTGTATAATTTTTACTACTTGAAGTTAGGTCACTATTTCTTTGTAGGTAATATATAGTAAAATAATGTTAATTTTTTTTGGTATTAAAATGTTTCTTTTGCGTGGAGGTAATCATATATATTGTTGTTTACATTTTGACTAATCTGTCAAATTTATACTCTAGTATTTCTTGTATTTTTGTTACTCTTTCCTTTGCTTCTTTTAGATTTTTTTTTTTCTATTTCAGGCCAGTGTTATTCCATGTATAAAAGTTAGTGATTGTTATAGCTTCATTACATATTGTATCTTTTATCGATATAATATCCTTTATCCAATATAATGTTCTTTTTATTCATTTAATGCTTTGCATTGATTTTTGCTTTTATAGTGATACCAATATAGGAACTATCCCTTTCTTTTGGGTTATATTAGTCTGTTATATCTTTGTCAACTCTTTTACTTTTCAACTTTCTATGTCACTTTGCAAGTGCTTAGGCACATTTTGTTGTTTCCTTAAATCCAATCTAAGAATTTTTGATTCCTTGATAGGGATGGTCAATTCATTCATATTTATTATTATAATTAGTAGGTTAATCTGTATTACCCTTGTTGCTTTCAGAGCTTCCTCTTTATAATTTATTTTTGCTGTTTCCTATCTTTTAAATTATGAACTGTGTATTCATTGCTTCTATTTTTGTCAATGTTTGGAAGTTACGTATCCAGACTTTGTATCCAGTACAAATGGGAATTGTGCTCTTTCAAAAGCATTTATTACTGAATATGTTTTTTTATAATTTTCAAAGTTGACCAAAATAATAGCTTAAACAAAATGTTAATTGGCAGCATTCTCTGGCTGCTATTGCTAAGGGGTTAATGAGTAGGAGGAAGAAAACTTTCCCCTTTTGACTCTTGCCAGTTACTATAGGAGCCAGCAGGGAAAACGACACCCAGTGCTGCTGGCTGAGAATAGTGGCAAGAAACAACTTGAGCATTTGTGCAGACTTGTATATAGCACTTGTTATATTTTTTAGCGTATAAGGATATATCTATTTTAAAACCGTAATGTGTCTGCTCCTTGAATAGCCATCCTATGTTGCTTTGCTGTAATTAAATAAAAATATAATGTCACCAGAAGAGATTCAGGGAAGGAAAATGAAAACAGTTAAAAGGAGTTGAGAAGCTTCCATATAAAGAGAAATTTAAAAATAATAGATTTATAATTCAACTGACAGAACTCTGAACAAAAAGAAGCTGCTTCAGTATGAAATTTTTATTGTTTTTAACATAATGTAATTCTTTTCAAAGTGTGTTAATTTATCAAAAACTCATTACATGCATAGCTCTTTGACCTCTATAAAAATGGGATATGGAGATTATTTCTCCTTTGACTAGAGAGACAAGGATGAACTGGGATCATTTTTATTGTCTTTTTGCTTTGAACCAGATCCTGGCTAAATACACGACTTGTAGATAGTCTTTTGAGTTAAGAATGATCAAAATGGTTTGCTCTTTACTAAATCTATTACCATTTGTGTTGAATTCACTTTATACAGTTTTGAGATTATATTTATGTTTTTCTTAGATGCCTAAAGCCCACATTTCTGCTTTGGAGGTGGTGGTATGGAAAAACACAAATAAAGTCATAGAATGAAAGAGAGAAAAAAGTTTAAAGGAACTCACTGAAAAAGCAAGAGAATTGGAGAACTGATTAGCTAACAGTAGGACTGCTGGTCAGTTTGATATGGCTTATTGTGGGAATTCTACAGGTGATAGTAATTTTTCCTGAGCTTTTTAATAAGCCAGGTAAGTGAGATGGCTGCCCTGCTGGTTTGGGTAAGCAAAAAATCTAATATTAGAATGCATGTACATTGCAGGGCCATAATTTACCATAATATTTTGTGTCTAGATGATGACCCAGTGAAAGGCCTAGGTTCTACAATTTATTGACATCTTCGACACTGAAGGGAATATTTTATGAGTTTTTTTAAAAGGAAGTTTATGTCAGGTATTTGGTCAATAGTACAATATTTGTAGCCATGGGACAGTGTTACTAAGTAGATTGTTTTTATTGTTAAATGGTGTTTTCTTTAAAAAGTGCTTGTTTCCCAGCACCAGTATATAAGAATTATTTGATGAGAATGACTCTTCAAAGTACATTTTATCTGGTCAAGGTATTCAGAATATTGGTAAATTCATTTGAAAGCAATTATGTGGAGCATTTGCACATTAGTCACTGTGAAGAAAACCATTTATAAAACCTATTCAGTAATAGTTTTTCATATTTTAGAGGAAAACATGGAACTATTACAACCTCTTTGGAATGTAGCCTAGTGGAAAGAAAGCAGACATATGGAAGACAGTTTTAGGACATTTATTTCCCATTCACAAACAACACATTTTTCCAAATTAAAAAGGTCCGACTATGTATTTGTATTTTTTGGCATCTTCAACATTTCTCTGGTAGCTGATGAGTTACATAATTTCTTTCTGCTCCAATTCTGTAACAGGAAGGGTGTAGCATGAAGATGGGGTGGTGGTTCTCAGATATGGATATCAGTTTATGAGGGAGACAACCACATGCCAGACAGCTTTGAAGGTCAAGTTGTTTACATCGTGATCATACTTTCTTTTTTCTTGCCCAATTGGCTATCTATTTATGAGGACAAATAGGTTATGAGGTGACTTGCCTTGGTTCTCAAAGAATGTATTGTATTTTGTTCAGTGTTAAGTTAATCAATAAAGCCATTTCAACAGAATTTGACAATTCAGACAGAACTATTGTATAACCCATGAGATTAAAAAAAATTGAATTGCGATTTTTCTGGGGGCAATAATAGCAAGGGATACCTGTTTCTGAAAAAAGTTGAGAGACAAAGAAGGGTTTCAAGCAACCAAACGTGAATTTGAAATAGATAAAAAGTGGGAAAACCAAAATGACTGCTAGTGTTTTGCATGTCTCACAGCACGCACACTTATTTACGTTCCATCGTTTTTGACATAGCATGTGATGTCATCCAGTACTGATCCCTGGAGGGGCACCTAAGTGTACCCAATGTTAACCATAGTGCAATGGACTCTGCCAAAAGTTTAAAGAGAAACACATGATTCCTGGATTGCTCCAGTATCTAATTAGATACTGAGTAGTGGGAGAATGTTGAATAGTAAGAGCAGGAAAAAAAATCTGGCATGTCTTTTGTTGAAATTCAATCCTCTTGTTCCCCTCCTCCCACATTTTCTCCAACAGTCTGAAAACTTTTCAATCACTTTTTTTAAAGACACAGTGAATTTTATCACAATTTTGTCAATCAAAACCACATGTGCTTGCTCCATTGATGACAGAGAATAACAAAATCATATTTGTTAAGACCAAAACTCAGGTAATAAATAACTGGGATGCAATGTGAAATCTAATGTTCTTTAAAAGAAACAATGAATGTTGCCGAAAAATTTAATTTGGAGAGTAAAATGAACTTTTTGAAGAGAAAACCATATGAAAGTTGCGCTTTTGATTCAATGACCTTTGTTCCTTATCAGACCAATTCTATTTTCCTTTCCTGAGGCCATAATAAGAACTCTCTTGCAAACTGCCCAGCATTCATGTGATGTAGACTAAGCTCCCCAAGTTTGGGTTATGGTCATGACCATATTTGAGAACAGAGATGGGCAAACTACCACCTGCATGCAAATCTAGTCAATGCCTGTTTTTTGTGAATAAAGATTTATTGGAACACAACCATGCCCATTCATCTATAGCTACTTTCATGGTACAGTGGTAGAGTTGAGTGGCTGCAAGAGACTGCGTGGCTCACAAAGCCAAACATATTTACTATTTTACTTTTTATTGAAATAGTTTCTTAGACCCTCTTTTAGAGGATCAAGAATATTCAGACAAAATGCAATTAAAATAACTGACTCCTGGGGAAGAAGGATTAAGAAGGATTGTGGTAATTTAAGAGAAATTTCCTGCTGATTTTTGGACTATGACATTGTTTTGTTTTGTTTTGTTAGTGGTATGTGGAAGACTAATCTTGTGTACATGACAAAGGCCATCAGCAGTCACTCAAAGACCTCCATTCTATATTACTGAAATTATTTGCTCTTGGGTTTGGCTTTGGTAAGTAGCCAGAACTTCTCTGTCTACTCCCTTACTGAGAAGGAAGGGTCTGGCTGCAACCCAAATGCATAGTAGCTGCTTTAGGAGTGTGGAAGCTTCAACTTCCTCTTTTGACATCATCACTGTGGAATGGCTTGTCCTAGCATGTGTATCCCAGGATAGTTAAGGACCAGTCATAGCCTTGCCTTTAGAAAGTGATGAATGTTAGGGTGTCATTTTGTCAGTTTTTATTTTTGGCTTTTGAACCTGTTTGAGTTTAGGAATGCTATCAATTTTAATATGATTGTGCAAAAAGAACAAAAGAAATGTAATTGTATCTTGAACAAGACCTTTGATCACTTAATTGATGAATTAAAGACTCTCAAAGGCCATGCACCAGGCGGAATGCTTCAGATTTACTGGTAATTTTAGAAGCACTTTATTATTAGTTCCGTATTTCCAGCCATCCTGCAAAAGGTATTTCAAAATGTACATTAAAGTCAAAGCCAAGCTTCCTCTCCTCCAATGGCTATGGAGCTCCTGGGAACTTTTCTAGGAAGGCAATGTCAGGATATTTGGAAAGGTTAATTCATCTCTAGGTGATAGGAACCAGGTTCTGTCCATTTAAAGGGAAAGAATAGAAGGAAGAGGGGCACAAAAATGAGACACTAGGAAAAAAAGTAAAGGCTACGTAACTAGAGAACATAACCATGAAATGTGTAAGGCCTGTGGACATTTGCTTAAAAGAAATTAGGCTGCGGGCAATTAAGAATGTGAATGGTAGTAAAAAAGGTCTCTACTCTGAGTAGATATTTTCGGGTGATTAATGCTCTCTGCTGTCTACTGAATCATTGTTGCTAAGTATGAAAATGGTTAATTTTAGCAGACTGGTCTGATTTTATATGTTGCTTATCTAACATGGCGGAGATGGCAAGTGATTTCTCAGCAGTCTCTTCCAGCTCTTGTTTGTATATCTGAACATCTTTTGAACTCATTCGCACCACTCAGAAAACAAGCCGAATCTGTTGTGTGTAAGGAAACCCCTGGGCACTGGGGACTCCTTGTGCTTTTGTGCTTTGTAGCATGAAGAGTGAAGGAGAACTGGTAAGCCCTCATATATCTTGGAGGATGGATAATAGAAATAGTTTTTCATTGTGCATACAATAGTCCCTCCTTATCTGTGCTATTGCTGTCAGTGGTTTCAGTTACCCGCGGTCAACTGCAATTTGCAAATATTAAGTGAAAATTCTAGAAATAAACAATTCATAAGGTTTAAATTGTGCATTGTTCTGAGTAGCATGATGAGATCTTGTGCCGTCCTGTTCCATCCCACTCAGAATGTGAGTCATCCCTTTGTCCAGTGTACTCATGTTGTATATACTACCTGCCTACCTGCCTGTCAGTTATGTAGTAGCTGTCTCAGTTATCACATCAACTATGTCAGTAAGAGAGTGCTATATTCAAGTAACCCTTATTTTACTTGATAATAGCTCCAAAGCACAAGAGGAGTGATGCTGGCAATTTGGATATACTAAAGAGTAGCCATAAAGTTCTTCCTTTAAGTAAAAAGGTATATATATGTAGAGGAAAAACATAGTATATAGAGCATTTGGTACTAGCTGTGGTTTCAGGCATTCACTGAGGAGTCTTGGAATGTATCTCTTGTGGGAAAGAGGGGATGACTATATTTTCTATGGCCAACATGTTGAAATATTTTCTCCTTGGAGACCAAAGTTTAACTGGGGGCATCTTCACCTGATTTTAGGGAGACAGTATAAAAAGCACTGAATTGTGAGCCAAAGGCTTGCATTCTGTACTGATATAAGTCCATATTCAGAATCTCTCTTTGATTTTTGACGTACTAAGTACATGAACAGTCACATTTACCAATGGCAGAGACATAGAGCTTATTAGACTGTTTTCTTGGGGAGGTTTGTGAAGTAGGCTATTTTGATATTGCAAAAGAAAAAAGAATTAGATAAATGTGATATGCCCAGATCTCTCTGAAAGGGTTAAGCCTTACCTGGAAATCTGAGTTTAGTTTTGGGGACTACACCTTAAAAGGTATATTATACATTAGAATATATCCATGATGGTAAGAAGACTTGAAAACAGGTGTTCATTCAATTAATGAAGTTTTTAAGTGTTTTTCAAGTACCAATCACTGTGCCAGCCCCTGGAAATACAACAGTGAAAGAAAGTATGGAGCTTACCTTCATGGAGCTTATAGTCTATAGAGAGAAATGGAATAGTTAAACAGACACAAACACAAACCAGCTAGTTAATTAATTAGCAAGTCATGAGGGAGCTGTGATAAATAGGAGGAGTGAGTAGGTCCTAATTTAGAAATATTGTTAGAGATACTATCTCTAAAGAAATAATATTTAAACTGAGGACTGAAGGATGGGGAGGAACAGGGTGAAGAGCGTTCTGGAAAAGTGCAATGGTCTTGAGGTGGGAAAATATTTAATGTGCTGGGACTGAAAGCAGGTTGTTGTCACTCTAATACAGTGAATGAGGGGAAGGAGAAGTATGAGGTAGTATTAGAGAGGAAGGCTTGGGTCAGATCACCCAAGGTCTTAAGGACCATGGGTAGGAGGTTAGAATTTTTTCTGAGTATTACAGGAAGGCACTGAGGGTTTTAAGCAAGAGGGTAACATGCTCACTACTTCATATTTTAGAAAGACTGCTCTTGGCTTCCATATGAAGAATGGCTAAAAAAGGGGTGAGCATGGAAGTTGGGAGGGGGCAGTTGGGAGAGTGCATTAGCTCGGGCTAGAAATGATGATCATGGCAGCTGAAATGAAGAAATGCATATGGATTCATGTATATCAAAAAGGCAAATTAGCTCTTGCTAGATTGTAGGTGAGCATGAGGGACAGTGAAGAATCAAACATGGCCAGAATAGACTACCTGGTGAGATTGTGGTTCATGAAATTGTTCAAGCAGGCTCTGAATGATATCTTGCCCATAATGAGGTAGGGAGTGTTAGACTAGACAACTTCTAACATCCTACCCCATGGATGATCTTCTCCAAACCTAACTACATGTAAATTTGTAAGTTTCAATGGAGAAGCAATCTGTGTTAGGTAGTGTGAAGTAAAGAACTAAATAAATAATTGCTCTGGTGGCAGACAATGCCGGGTGGTTGCTGCAATCCAATCCACAAACCTGTTTCCTATATAGTCACATTCAACCAAGGTGGCCATATGACAGAAATTCTACCTTATGAATGAGCAGAAGTTTCTGGGAGAGCTTTTGTTTTTCTGACAAAAAGTGGCAGACCTAACTGGTAAACATATTTTGAACTTTGTTCTTTTACATTTACTTTCTCTGTCCTGGATTACAATAGTGATGCCAAGAAATGAAGCAGCTTTTTTACCTTGAAAAAACAGCCATGAGGCAAAGGTTAAGAGAATTGTAGAAATGTTTTCATTTTTCTTGGGTATGTACCTAGGAGTGGAATTGCTGAGTCATTTGTTAACTCTGTGTTATAACTTTTTGAGGAACTGCAAAACTGTTTTCCACAGTGGCTGTACCATTTTGCATCCTGCCTGCAATGTGCTCAGCCCCAATTTTTCCATGTGCTCGGCCCCAGTTTTTCCATGTGCTCAGCCCCAGTTTTTCCATGTGCTCTCCAAAACTTATTTTTGTGTTTTTTTATTATAGCCATTCTAGTGAGTTAACTGTGGTTTTAATTTGCATTTCTCTGATGAGTAATTATGGCAAACATCATGTCATGTGCCTATTGGCCATTTGTATATATTCCTTAGAGATGTCTAGTCAGATCCTTTGCCTGATTTTAAATCAGGTTATTTTCCTTTTTAATATTGAGTTATAAGCATTCTTTATGTATTCCAGATAGAAGCCCTTATCAGATATTTAATTTGCAAATATTTTCTCCCATTATGTGAGTTGTCTTTTCACTTCCTTGGTGGTATTATTTGCAGCATAAAAATTTTAAATTTTGATGTAGTCTAGTTTGTCTATTTTTTCTTATGTCACTTATACTTTTGATGTTGTATCCAAGAAACCTTTGCCTACTCCAACATCATGAAGATTTACTGCTATTTTTTTCTTCTGATAGTTTCATTGTTTAGCTATGACTTTTAGACCTGTGATCCATTTTGAATTAATTTTGTATCTGGTGTGAGGTAGAGATCCAGCTTTGTTTTTCTTATGTGTCTATCCAATTGTTCTAGTACCATTTGTTGGAAAGACCATTATTTCTGCATTAAATTGTCCTGATGCTCTTATCAGAAATCAATTAACCATAAATGTCAGGGTTTAATTTTGGACTCAATTCCATTCTATTAAATCTATATGTCTGTATTTGTGTCAGTACCATACCATTTTGATTCCTATAGCATTGTAGTACGTTTTGAGATCAGAAGGGAAAGTCCCCAATTTTGTTCTTTTTTCAAGATTGTTTTGCCTTTTCTGGATTCTTTGATTTTCCATTGGAATTTTAAAATCAATTTGTCAATTTCTACAAAAAGTTAGATGAAATTTTGATAGAGAATGTGTTTAATCCATAGATCAATTTGGTGAGTACTGCCATCTTAATATTCTTTTCTGATTTATTAATGTAGACTATCTTTAATTTATTTAGGTTTTCTTTAATTTCCTTCAGCAATGTTTTGTAGTTTCCTATTTTTAAGTTTTGTATTTCTTCTGTTAAATTTATTCCAAAGTATTTTATTCTTTTTGTGCTATTATAAATTAATTTTTTAAATTTTATTTTCACAGTGTTTATTTCAAGTGCATGGAAATACAATTAATTTTCTTATATCGATCTTGTATTCTTCAATATTGCTGAACTTGTGCAAATATTTTTTTTAGTGATTGCCTTAGGATTTTCCATATACAGTATGATATCATCTGCGATTAGAGATAGCTTTATTTCTTCCTTTTCAATCTGCATGCTTTTTATTTCTTTTTTCTTGTGTAATTGCCTTAGCTAAACCCTCCATTACACTATTGAATAGAAGTGGTGACAGCAGGCATCCTTGTGTTCTCTGTCTTAGGGGAGAAATTATTCAGTCTTTCACCATTAAGTACGATGTTAACTATGGATTTTTGTAGATGCTCTTTATTGGATTGATAAATCTCCCTCTAATTCTACTTTGTATTCTCATCATTAAAGGCTGTTGTCTTTTGTCAAATGCTTCATTTTTCATCCTTTCTTCTGATAATATGGTATGTGGTATGTTACGTTAATTGATTTTGGATTTTAAATCAACCTGTGCTCTTGGAGGTAAATCCCATTTAGTCATGATATGTATTCCTTTTTGTATGTTGCAGGGTTTCCTTTGCTAGGATTTTTTTTTTTTTGGAGAATTATTCTATCTATATTCATAACAAGTATTGGTCTCTAGTATTTTTTTCTTTTTCTTTTGATATCTTTGTCTGGTTTTAGCATTAGGCTGATAGTGGCTCATAGAATTAGTTGGGATGTGTTCCTTCCTCTTGTATTTTTGGAAGAGTCTGTGAAAGATTAGTATCAATTTGTTTTTGAATCTTTGATAAAATTCACCAATAAAATCATCTGGACCTCTACTTTTCTCTGTAAAAAGTCTTAAAATTACTCATTTTTTAAAAAGTTTTTAAAAAACTTTTTAAAAAGATTTATTATGTCTTTTTTAGTATGTTTTAGTATGTTTTGATAATTTGTATCTTTCTAGGAATCTGTCCATTTCATCTCAGTCATCTAATTTGTCAACATAGAACTGTTCATAATACTCCCTTAAAATCTTTAAAAAAAATTCTGTAAGGTTGGTAGAAATGTGCTTTATGTCATTCCTGATTTTAGTAATTGGTGTCTTTCCTCTTTTTTTCTTGGCTAGTCTAGCTAAATGTTCGTCAGTTTTGTTGATCTCAAATAAACAACTTTTGGTTTATAGGTGATTTTCTCTATTTTTTCCTTATTTTATTTTTTTCAGTCTGAAGTTTAATATTTCTTTGTGCTAGGTTTAAGTTTGGTTTGCTCTTTTTCTAATTTCTTAAGGTGGGAGGTTAGGTTTTTGACTTGAAATCTTTCTTCTTTTATAATATAGGTGTTTATAGCTATAAATTTTCTTCTGAGTACTGTTTTATATGCATCCCAAATGTTTTGCTTTGTTGTGTTTTTGTTTTTATTCATGTCAAAGTAGCTTCTAATTTGCCTTGTGGTTTCTTCTTTGATCCATTTATTTAAGCACATACTGTTTAATTTTCATATATTTGTGATTCCCCTAAATTTCCTTCTGCTATTGATTTCTATTTTAATTGCATTGTGGTCAGAGAAGATACACTGTATGATTTCAGTCTTTTAGAATTTATTGAGGTTCGTTTTATGATGCAGCATATGGTTTTATCTTGGAGAATGTTCCATGTGTGCTGCTTCCATGTTTGGTAGAGTGTTCTATAGATGATTGTTACATGTAGTTGGTTTATAGTTGTCTCTATTTCCTTATTTATTTTCTATTCATAATTGAAAATGGGATATTGAAGACTCACTCTATTTTTGCTGAATTACTGTTTTTTTCTCGATTCTGTAAAATTAAAGTTTTTGCTATATTTTGCTTTTTGTTTTCTATATGCCTCTTTGTATTCTTTGTATTAGGTATTTTCTAGTGTAACATTTTAATTGCTTTAGAGACTTTTATATTCTATTCGTTTGAATTATTTTGTTAGTGGTTACTCTGGGGTTTACAATTATATGCTTTAAGCTATGTGAGTCTACTTCAGGTTTATGCTGACTTTATTTCAATGAAATCTAAAAACTTTACTCCTTTATTGGTATTCTCTCTCTCCTCTTTTTGTACTACCATTGTTATACATACTTTCTATACATGTTACAAATCCAACAATGCATTGTTATAATTATTGCTTTATTTAATATTATGATCTTTAAAGAAGGTGAGAGAAGAAAGAAGAGCAAGTATATATTTATGGAGTTTGTTATATTAATTTTCTTATTTACTCTCTGGTTCTCTTGATTTCTAACTGTGGATTTGAATTACCATCTGATGTCATTTTCTTACTTCAATGTAACTTTTTCTACACCTGCCTTCTTGGTGATATTATTGTAAAATATTACATTTTTATCTTATAGGCCAAACAATGTAATTACATATATTGGTTTTATGTAATCGATTTTAGCTTCAGTTAAGAAAGATACAATTATACTGGCTTTTGTAATTACTGACATAATTACCTTTACTGGCACTCTTCTTTTTTGTGTGTAGATTTGAATTACTGTCTGGTGTCACTTTCAGCCTGAAGAATTTCCTTTACTGTTTCCTGTAAGGCAGGTATACTAGAAGCAAATTATCTCAATTTTTGTTTATCTGGGAATATCTTTTTCACTTTAATTTTGAAATGTAGTTTTGCTGAATATAAAATTCTCGGTTGACAGTTTTTTACTGCCGCTTCTATTGTTCAGCCTCTCTAGTGAATATGTCATTTGGATTATTGTACTTTTCAACTCCAGAATTTTCTACTTGGTTCTTTTAATAGCATTTATCTCTGTTGATATTCTCCATTTTATGAGTCATCGTCATCTTTTTCTAATTCTTTAATAACTGTTTCTTTTAGTTTTTGAACATATTCGTAATAGCTGCTTTTGGAAGTCTTTGTCTGTATAGACCACTACCATCTAGGCATCTTGACAGCAAATTCTATTGCCTGATTTTTCCCCTGTGTATGGATCCCACTTTCTTGTTTCTAAGTAATTTCCAGGATGATAATATAATCAGATGACATATTTTAACAACTTTAGATACCGATACCAACCTTCCTGGGTATTTTGTTGTTATTTACTCATTTTGTTTGTGTATTTATTTAGTGACTTGGCCAAAATAATTCTGCAAAGTCTATTTCTCTTGCAGTTTGTATCCTCTAATGTCCATAGGATCTCTTCATCTCCTCTTTTTTTTTCCACCCCCAGCCTGGCTATTTAGGGGACACCCCCGGGTTAGAATAGGTTATCGTTTGGCCCCTTGTGCTTGTGAGGCTCCTACTAGGTTTATGTGCAGTTTGAGTAATGCTTTCTAGACCCCAAAGTCTGCCCTAGACCCTTCTCTGATTGTTCCTGAATTACAGCAGCCTAAACAAATACTCACCTCTTCCTAGGGTTGATTGCGATCCTAAGAGGCCTCCTCTTGGATCTCTTGTTCTTTCATTCTTTCTATTGAACTTTTGGCTGCTCTGATAATTTGTTTGCACCATGGAGTTACTGGCCTTTTCTTATGGTTCTTCCCCAAGATCTCCGCTGTTTTCAAGTAGGCCCATTGCCTGGCACAAGGATCTAGGGACTGAGATCTTCCTGCCAGAAGGGGTAACTTTATTTTAGTGTCTTATATCTCAGCTAGTATCTCTTGTTTGCCTGCTTTACACATTGAGCAGAATTTTTGCCTTGAGATGAATTGTATACAACTCATCTCACTTAAAAAATAGCAAATTTCCTCAATTTCTAGTCCTTGGATCTGCTGTCCTCTTTTTTATTCCACTCCTTTATCTTTTTTTGGATGCTTTTGGTTCCCGCGTATTGTTTTGAACTCCCAGACACCTGCCTTGCTCTATCCTATGGTCTTCTTGTAGCCTAGCATTGTATTTAAATCTTTATTTGTGTCTCTTTCAGATCCTATGTCATTTCAAGTTTTCTGAAGACTTTTGAGGTCTTACAGTCAAAGTGAACTCTCAGAATTTCCTTGGCACCCCAGTCCAGTCTCTATTCTTTTGATGCCCCACTTTGCTTATTGCTGGTTACTCTACCTCTTTCCTTACTCCATATCGCCAGAGGAACATGGCTGCAGTGTGTAGCAGAATTTTAGTGAAGGTTTTGAAGGTCAAATAGGGTGATTACATTGCATAGTGGGGAATGAGCTAAACTTATATGCTCTCACTCTTTTTAAATGTTCTTTGGTCACCCTAGGATGTCTCATTGGCTGTTTTTTCCTTAAGTCTTAGCCATTCGGCTGTCTTGCTGCTGTGCTTGCTCACTTGCTCTCACTCTCTGTCTGTCTGTCTATCTCTCTGTCTCTGTCTCTCTTTTTCTTAATTCCTTCGTCTATTTTCTTCTCTCTCTTCTAGGGTTCCCAAACCCTATCTCTTCTCCTGGTGACATTTTTTCCCCCTTCCTGAGTGTCGTTCTTTTTAAAAAAGTTGTGATAAAATACACATAACATAAAATTTACATTTTAACCATTTTGAGTGTATAATTCATTTACAGTGTTATGCAACCATTTACCGAATTCCAGAACCTTTTCATCATCCCAAATAGAAACTCTGAACTCATTAAACAATAACTTCCTATTCTTGCCTCCCAGTTCCTGGTAACCTCTATAATACTTTCTGTTTAATTTCTGTGTAATACTTATCTATGTAATTTCTCTTATATGAGATAGATACCTAGTTTCTAGGTATCTCATATAAGTGGAATCATATGATAAAGTTCCTTTTGTCCCTGGCTTACTTCACTTACTATAATGTCTTCAAAGTTCATCCATGTTGTAGCATATATCAGAATTTCATTCCTTTTTAAGGCTAAATAATATTCCATTGTATGTGTATACCACATTTTGTTTATCCGTTAATCTGTTAACAAACACTTGGGTTCTTTTTACCTTTTGGCCATTGTGAACAATGCTACAGTGAACATTGGCTTGCAAGTATCTGTTTGAGTCTCTGTTTTCAATTTATTTAGATACAGGACTGGAATTCTTGAGTTACACAGTAATTCTGTTTTTAGCTTTTTGAAGAACCTCTAAACTGTTTTCCACAGCAACTGCACCATTTACATTCTCACCAGCAATACACAAGGGTTCCAATTTTATATGCTCACTAACACCTGTTTTCTTCTGTTCATTTGATAATAGCCATCCTAATGTGTGTGAAGTATCCTACCCACTTTTAATTACTTTTCCCTTTACTGCTGCCAGAGGATGAATGAAGATTCCTTTTGTTTTATTATATAGAGCAAATTCCCTGAGAGAACAGAGAGAAAGTATTATAAATTTGTCTACTTTTTAATTGAAAAATATTTTGAATATACAGAAATGTGTAAGAGATCATAAATATCTGTTTTAAAATCAGATTTATCAGATCTTGTTTGGCCATATTTGTTTCATATTTTATCTTTTATAGTTTTCTTTGCCTTGAGGTGAGCTTTCTACCTTATCAATGGTTACCTTTCTGTAAGCTAAATGAGACAATTAAAATATTTTTTTCTCTGCGAGGTCCAGAGCAATTCCCCCACTGTTAAGATATGTTTTTGTTGTTGTTGTTCTGTTTTAAATTTCTGCTCTGTCATCTTTGTGTCCAAAGGTGTTTTCCATCTTGAGAATGAAGATTTTCTTTACATTTCAGCAGACCTATTTGCAGTGTCTTTTCACATTTCCTTAGTTGCTTTCTAAAACATTATTATGGTCTATTTTTAATAGGTATACATCAGGAGTTCTATTATATGAGAATCTGAGGTTTGGAGAAGGGTAGAGGAAACAAGTTAGCAGATGGAAAATTTTGCATTAAAAAGGAAGCATAAGAATATGACAATCATTCTGAGAAGTTATGCTTACTTTTATTAACATTTGAATTCTAGGAAATCTTGCTGCTTTTATCTTTAGCATTTAAAGGAATCCTGTGAGATTGTATTTGTTTACATGACTGAGAAAGTTCTAATATTTTGTAAATACTTGAAATCACAGAGGAGGACTACAACAGGATTCATGGATTATTTGGCAAAGGTAATACACTAAAATGTTTGAAGGAGATACAGTGCTTGGGCTTAAAGATGATGCCAAAGTTCTAGAAAGAATAGAAAGACCCAAGATCATAATGGTGATTGAAGAAATAAAAGTATATATTAAACTTTTTTCAACTAAGAAAATTAAGAATACTTCATGTTTATTTAATGTTTTATAGTTTATAAACTCTCGTTTGGTTATTACAATTGCCCTGAAAAATACTTTTTCCCATTTTATAGATTAAAAAATGAAAGGAAGGGTATTACTTTTTATTTATCAGTTGCTGTGTGCTAGCCAATTTACAATCTTCATCTCATATAATCACAAGAACCATGTAATAAATATTATTATGGTCATTTTACAAATTAAGAGACTGGGATCACAGGTGCTAAGTGTCCGGCCCAAATTTATATAGAGAAAAGCAGACTAGGGTCTCAAACTCAATTGTCTTTCTACCATTAATGTTGTCTTTCAGAAAGTCTTTGTCTGAAATTCTAAATATGTGCTGTCTATTATGGTATCCTATTAGTCACGTGTGGCTATTTAAATTTAAATTAACTAAAATAAAATAATACAAAAAAATATTTCACATATGGCCAGTGGCTACCATAGAGGATGGTGCAGCTGTGGAACACTTCCATCATTGCCTAAGTTCTATTGAACAGGGCTGCTAGAAAGGCCATTTGTACCAAATGTCTAATACCTTTGTTACATGTGCATATGCCAAAGAATGAAAAAAACGTAAAGTCAAAAAAAAATAAGGTGGTAAAACACAAAGCAATACCAATGAGCCCACTACTGGTTTTGTTTATGTGAGGGTTAAAGCACATAATTCTTGAGTGTATGTACAGAAGGCAAGCAGAAAAAAAAGAAAAGATCCCTTCATCTCAGCATATGGAAAGTAGCAGAGGTGGTAGGGAGGATGTATTGGTAAAAGTGGTAGTTAGTGAATAAGTATTTGAGTGTCCATAGGATGCTTAGTTCTAAACTAGGTGCTGGAGGGTACATATTAAAAATAGACACGGTCTAGTGCACAGTTTGTGGATCCTATGATTTTTCAGAACTCCCAGAAAAGCTGACAAAGAATTGCCTCTTGCACTGCACAAGAACCATACAGATAAAAACCATTCATACTGTCAACACAGTCATACAGAATATTGGCTATTATTTTCTTTCTCAACAAATGTGGGAGATAGATTGCCTGAGGCAAAATAGTATTTTACACATGGTTTCCCAAAAGCCCTGTGCATATTTAGAGCTCTTCTCAAAATGTTTGCATTTGTTCTTCCAAAAAGAAATTTGCATGACATTTTAGAATTGCATTCTGTCTAGAAAGCAAATCCTAGCTTTTCATATTTAAATTCAAAGCTTTCTGATGTAAAATCTGCCAGGAAACTGTATGTTCCAAATTAGGTTCTTCTTAGAGAACAGCAAACTTTTTTTTGACCATTAAAATATTTTTTGGGGAAAATTCTGAACATCGTGCTAGTCTACTTTTTTGGTTGAGAAAACCATTGATGGTGTCTCAAGGATTCATTTAGTCTTCTACTTACAGAAAATGGAGGCTGGATTCCATTCTGATGGACCTGTCCAGAGATAGTCATGTGCTGTTGGCTA